>NC_088713.1:52818923-53127257 GCF_963576615.1 Watersipora subatra
AAAGGAAGACCGAAAGAAAGAGGGAGAGAAAGAGACACAGAGGGAAAGAAAAGGAATTTTAAATATGCTAAACCTCAACTGACACCAAACATTATAATCTGCATGAAGGTTGAAGCTTTAAATATGCATGCAGATAACTTTCTCTCACTATGAAGAAACAGGAATTATAAACTACCGATTGATGACTATGCCAAGATGAACAATTAATTATTTGGCTCTCAAGTCAATGACATCAAAGTCTTTAAGGTCTATGTTTGCCTCATTTTTTCTCTTATTTAAGTAGAATATTTGTAGATTTTATGTCTGCTTAGCTTTGTGCAGATGTAGGTCATGCTTGATTTTTCAAGAGCGCGATTGACCAAACAACCTTGCTCTTGGCTGAACATGTCTGAGTTCAGGAGTAAGAAAACCATGATAACTGAAGACATGGCCATATGCAGAGAGTAATCTAAAGTTGGATGTAATTCCTGCTACTATCAGTTGCTTTTTTTTAAATTGAACGCAAAACCTGCCAAATGCACTAGGTCATCGGTGCAAGATTTAATTATCATATAGTGGATGGTGGCCATGGGTTTTCACTGCCATGCGATCAATGACATGTTAGTCATCAGCTGTGATGCCATGAAAATCCGTGGCTACAATCCATAATATGATAATTAAACGCTTTATAAAAAAAAGTTAAAATGCGTGGTTAGTTGTCCACATGTTATATAACCTCAAAAAACAAATGAACATTAGATATTCCGGTTTGAGAAATATGGCTATTAGAAAATTTATTCAAAAAAATAACTTTATGCCATAATTTTGACAACGGATAATATAATACATTGAAATAGTACAAACAGATACAGCTTTAGTACAAACTTGAAATCATCAGTTATTGCTACAAAAATAAAATATCATGTTTGAGCTGTCAAACTACAGTTTGTTACAGAACTTTATTTAAATCAGAGGCATCAATTTGAATAGAGTTCCAATAGAATATAGCTCTATTTTAATATTGATCTTTAATATATTTAATATATTAATCCTTTTATGCAAATAAAATAAATAAAAGACTGTAAATAAGTCATGAAAGTCAAATAAGTAATTTTTGAATAATTTAGCTGCAGTGCACAACATAGATCTTTGACTTTTATTAGTTTTAAAATGTTGTATTTTAAAAGCATTGCTTGTCTTTAACCTGGTACAGTAGCTGTGATCAATTAACATATTTAGAAAATGTAAATCTTTAAAACCATTAATAAAATGCAGCACACGCCGGTGTTAAAAAAGCTTTTTATAGGCATTATTTTAATGAAGAAAAGCTACTAATTACTGATGCTTTTGGTTTAATTTTTAAAATAAATTTTACAGTTTGTTTGTAATAAAAGAATATTTTTCAACTCTGTTGAGTCATTAAGACCTCTAAACTCTATTCCATACTGTGGTAGTCAGAATGAAACTTGTATAGACCTTTTGTACGCTTTTGCTGAGAGCTTGTGGAAAGCTTGACCAAAACAAGCGTTTACCATGAAAGGTTTGAAGCAAACAGATTTTATCATTGCTGTTAGTCTCAGCAATTATTAGATTAATATATTGTATAATAATATATTAATACTCTTATAATAATATTATATTACTATTTTTTTGCTGCCTTTTTACTAAATAAGGCACTTTGTTTTTGTGGTATGAAGCCAGTATGATACACTTTATTCTAACCTGACTAAGTAGCTTAACCGAACTAACTTAATAACTTGATAGGGGGCTTAACCTAACTTATTAACTTGATAATGTTGTAACATTCACAAATAACATTTTATGTCATTTGGTAATTATACAAGTAATAAACAACTAAAATGGTTGAAATATAACTCACTTGTCACCTGACTGGAGGTACAAGGCACTTTCATCCTCTCCTTGACTGTAGACAAGCACCTGCAATTAAATGTCAATTTTTCTTTATGACACTGCTAGGATCTTTCACTTCATCTCTATCAATTGACAGTTAGTGTTCATCAGAGCATATTTTATGCATGAAAATGGCTAGTGCCATGGATAAACAAGTTATTGACCCCTGATGCATCTGATTATTGACCTTTTCTATTAGCAAACTTCCATGAACTCATGTTTGGTCGATGAGCTCAACAAAGTTTAACCATGTCATATTTAGTACCTCTCATAAACTCTAAAGATATTAGCTATGAACTGAGGTTTCCAATCAAGCTGTTCTTCTATAGATTAGAAAGTTTATTTATCTAAACAGACTGCAAAGAAAGACAGTTTGCAATGTCCAATACATAATCTATGATTATAAGCTTTGGCTAAAATAGATGTTTCTAATTAGCTAGGCTGACTACAATCTTTACTATAATGAGAGCCGTGTAAGTCTCTTGAGAAATCAGATTCTCAATTGATCTTAATCGATTTCCCAATGAAATCAAATTTGTACGAGATAACCACTCATGATTTTCTGCATGCCAGGCCAACATTCTAACACCTGTGCCACTGGTACATCAGTGGCACATTATATTAATTACTGCATATTTGGATTCATAGTTATTGCACCTAAAGATTTCTCACGGCATACTACACTGTCTGAGTATTAATCTTTATTATAAAATGAGTCATGTTTGTCTGTTCGCAGCCTTTGTTAACAGTTGGGAAAATAATTGCATCAGTCAGGATTTAAACTCACAACTTTTATCATGAAAAGCAGTCTACCAACCGCACCACTTCAATGCTCAGTGGCATCTCTGAATAATTGTAAGTAGACTTCTCACACCTGATGATGCCACTAGTAGCTAGCAGTTATAGCAATCGGATTTTGCAGAAATAGAGTAAAAGAAGAAGTTTAATTTTATTATTTGTTTATTCAGATGCATGGTTTATGTTTCTCATTACGGTTTCTAAGGATTAGTAGTTTGTTTTATAAAATATTATTTATTTCTCTTAACAAACTTTGTTCGAAACCGATCAACCACAGCTACATTAAAGTTATATTTTGAAGTTATTAGTTTAGTACATTAATCAGTCAGAAAATATCCTGATGCATAAGATGTATGGTATCGCTTCATCATGAGTGTTTTATTTTGCCATGTTAGGTTAGTCTAATATTCTTTATTATAACAACAACAATATTAACAATAATAATGTCTTTTGAGACTATACAAAAGACAGCCATCTTAGGAACATCTCACATATTGATGAAAGTCCTCTCTTAGTAGAATTGAGGAAGATGTTGGATCATTTAGCCTTTCGCTAAAACCCCAGACTCAATACGGACTAAAACCAGTAACCTACCACCACACGACTGTGAAAAAAAACTATAGTAATATTAATAGCTAGAAATTCCACTGTCATACAGCCCACGATCAAAGTGGTATTGGAAAAAAGAAAAGGTACTGATGGTTGAGTAATGCAATATTAGCAGTCAAATGACACTGCAGTGCAATAGGATAACTGCAATGGTAGCTGTAATGTACTGGGTGTTATTATATACAACAAACAGCAATAATGAAAGAAAATATTGTATGTTTATATATCTCCCCCTGCAATAGGAGAAATGCAATATTGGCCAATATTAGAAGTAAAATGCACTGATATTATTAGAATAACCAATATTATTAATATAGTAATAATATAAAACGAATGCGCAATTTTGTTTACATTTCAAAACGTCATAGCTAACAATATCAAGAAGTGATATTTATATAGATTTTTAGAAAATCTATTTAAAAAAGTGTTTGGTCATGACAAACAGCAATAATGAAAGGAAAAGATTATATGTTTATATCTCTCCCCCTGCAATAGGAGAAATGCAATACTAGAAGTGAAATGCACTGATATTATTAGAATAACCAATATTATTAACATAGTAATACAGTAATAATAGAAAACCAATGCACAATTTTGTTTACTTTCCAAAACGTCATAGCTAACAATATCAAGAAGTATCAAAAAGAATATCCAAACTTATAATTAAATATCATAATCTCATAAAATCGTTAGAAAAAAAAAATCGTCATTTCCTTTACTTACACTGCGTTGGACATCAGTTAGAATACCACAGTACTCAAATGTGTCTGAAATGTCAGTTAATTTGAAATCGGCAAAAATGAAACGATATCAGTACTCCTACGTTAATTACCGAAACCTTCGGCAATTCAACAGTGCTATAGACTGGTGAAAAGTGCACGTTATTTTCTCGTGAAATGTGCACGATGTAATCGTTCTATTCTTCGTCACTCGGCGTTTCAATTTTTGGCCTTAACTTTTATAAAATGAGGCTTGGCAAGTTTTAATAACGATTTTCGTCCAAATAAATCTGTCTATTTGTGTATAATCTGATCAGATGGGTAAGTTTTAAGATAATAACGACGGTTTAAAAAGACTTGGTAACGTGTTTAAATAGGTTTGTATGTGTTTTGTATCATTATTATACTTTAACGACTCTACAAAACGATGGTTAAACTTGTTGATGAAATTTTGAGACAAGGGTTTGTCTTAATGTTGATGAATAATTTTCGAGAGTTGTGTGCACATGCATTTATCATAAATCTCCCAACCAATTGCTTCGCTCTGTTTGGTCGTGGGATAATAATAATAATAATAATTGTAGTAATATCAATCATCATAGGAGCACTGTTAGCAGTGGCAAGCCTTCACAGACAAATGCAGCTGCTGGACATAGAGAAGATGGAAGTAGATATAGAGTACAATTCTCTGCCCTACTAAGATTATTGAGGATACTGAGAGATGTGTTAGATATCCCAGGTTAGGGACTCTGACCTGATACCAACGTATCACTGGCTGAAGAGCTGAGGAAATCAACAAAGACCGTAATGTTAATAATAATACTGACTCTGCCAATCAACCACCAATCAACTTTGCCACATTCCAGAATAATTGTGCCATTAGTTATGACACCTGATGGTTTCTCAAAACACACTAAACTGTCAGGGCACTAGCATTAATATATAGAGGTCATGACATGCGGAATGTTCTCATGTCTAGTTGGCCTCACATCATAAATAATAATTTTTTTGCGCAAAAACCCTTTTATTACCCGAGCAGCTTTGGGCATTCAGTAGTCATAAATAAATGATTCTATGAACAATTGAAAAGGAACAGTTATTTCCAAAAAACGGCGAAAGGTCTAAAAAAAGCCACAACCACTGATAGAGTGTAGTCCTACTGAAAAGGTACTTCTAACTTTCTGAAAACAGAAAAAGATAAAAGATAAAAAGTACGGTAGAGTTTTTATAGCCTATACCCGTGTATTGGAAGCTCGAAGGAGCCTTTATTTAACAGCAGAATGGCTTCTAATGGGTACTTCAGAATGCAACCCGGTAACCTAAGGTCTACCTGTACCGTCAAATGACCGCAATGCTGATATACTAGCACCAGATTACTAGTAATGCACCAGAAGACTTTCATTTTTTAAGCTGGCTATCCTTTGAAAAAAATACAATCCTAAAATATCTTTGCAAGTTGCTGCCTTATTTTATTCACTTCTGCGTAGATGAGGACACATTCAACTTCCTACTAAATCTACTGAGAAC
Source organism: Watersipora subatra (assembly GCF_963576615.1). Classification (NCBI taxonomy): domain Eukaryota; kingdom Metazoa; phylum Bryozoa; class Gymnolaemata; order Cheilostomatida; family Watersiporidae; genus Watersipora; species Watersipora subatra. The sequence goes on from NC_088713.1 coordinate 52,824,467, forward strand.
TAAAAAACCTTTGAATGCCAGCCGATCAAAATATTGGTAGACAATTGGCAAATTTTTAACTGCGCTTCTTTAGATTGCAGAAGTTTACAAAAAAGAGTGTAATTAAGTTTCACTTGAAAATGAACTTACACAAATTTTTTATCCGAAAGTTTCATATTTTTCCATCATTTTTTTTTTTTCGATGTCTAGGGTATCTGACTGCCAGCATGTTTTAAGATTAAAATTGACAAAACTTAATTTTGGTTCAATTGTTTAGAAGAAAAATAGATGTGAAATGAGTTCACTTGTTGTTAACGTTGCTATAGTTGATATCATCTGTTGCGCTCGATTAGCAGCAGAATTTGTGTCTCTATTCTGTTGGTCACTTTGTAATTATAGATGTCATAATCCCACTTTTGCTTAATCTGATCATTTTAATTGTACTCAAATTTCATTTTAAACTTGAAACATCTTGACAATTGAACCACCTCAAACATCAACAACGATCGCAAATTATAAAACATACTGATACTTCCTGATAAAATTTTCCAAAATTTTGTGCATGCTCAGTTTTAATGATGTTTGATTTTGAGACGCACCACAGACAAACTTTTTATTATGGTAAAGAACTATATAGTTGCTCATCATCTTCATGAAGACGAATTGTGAACATAATGTTTTATGGAGTTTCTAAAAAGGTTACTCTTCGTGACACAGAAGGTATTCGGATTTCAATTACTTATCTACCACGTTACTAATCAGCAATTTGAGCAACATAAGTTTTATATTGAAAATTACTTTTAAAAGTTTAAATAAAACCATTTTTTGGTTTAATTCTTAAAAACTTTGTTGGTCGCTTACCAAAACCGCATTTTGTGGTGCAATTTATAACGCTGATATAAAAAGTCTATTTTAAAACAATAATATTACTTCACTTAAGTTCATACATCAAGTTGCTTTGACAAGAAATATGTTAGGCTCATATATGTACACTTACCAAAAAAGAGCAGAGAAAGACCTTAACTAGCAACTCCATCTGAAGGCAAACAACAGCTTTCTGGGCAATGTGACTCTGACAGACTTGAAGCCTGTTTGTTGACTTACTATGGTTTTGTTGCCATGGAAATTGAGCTCTATGTCATTTTTAATCCAGCACCTTAATCAGTATTTTAGCTCGCATTTGTTACCAGAATTTCTCAAGTGAACCGGTAAGTTCTGGCATTAAAATGTGACCTAGCAGGACCTTTTATTGTTATAGAGGTATCTAACCATTAGCAGGACATTTGTGTAGACAGGTTGGACAAACATATCTTTAAGTAAATAAAACTAAAATGTAATATGTCAAAGGTAAAATATCCTACAGGAAATATGTGACACGCACTAATTACATCAGCTTTTTACCTGGTATTAGCTCAGGGAAAGCTGCAATAATGCCTGAGCAGCAGATGACAAGTTAAAATTTATTTCCTATAAATTGCAACTAGTGGTTATAATAAACCAACTATAAATTGCTCTCTTTTTATCTCTCGCATTATTATAATCTCTTTTTCTAATTCCTCCTCTTCTACTCTCTTTCCTTCCCTCTCTTCTCTATCAACTTCTCTTTTTTCTCTCTTTTCTTCTCTCTTCCTCCTTTCTTTTCCTCCTTTTTCCCTCTTTTCTCTCCCTCCTCCCCCTTCCTTCTTTCCCTATCCTTCCTTTCACTCTCTTCCTCTCCCCCTCTCTCTCTCCCCCTCTCTCTCTTTCTCCCCCTCTCTCTCCCCCCCTCTCTCTCTCTCCCTCTCTCCCTCTCTCTCTCTCTCTCTCTCTCTCTCTCTCTCTCTCCCCTCTCTCTCTCTCCCTCTCTCTCTCTCCCCCTCTCTCCCCCTCTCTCCCCCTCTCTCCCCCTCTCTATCTCTCTCTATCTCTCTCTGTGTGCAAGTTTGTTGTTTCAAATAGGATTGCTGTTTTCCGTTTGTAAAGACAATCTTTATTAAAATCAAAAAGAGAAATATCTCTATACAGTGTTTTTTTAAAAAAATTATTGAAATGATGAAAAACAATACACTTATTTTAAAAGATTGTTTTCAAATAAAAAATTTAGATTTTTCAGTTTTGTATTATAGAATATTTTTGATTTAAGCATTATTTACAAATAGCTCAAAATGGAAACTAGCATGCAGGCCTCCTGCACAGCTGAGTAATTTGATTAATACTAAAAATTGATGAATCACACATTTCAAATGTCCATTGCGTAAATGTGATCTGCAGACTAACCGCATCTAAGGAAGTGATATGCAGAATAATTTTATTTGAACTGTTTAATCAAAATTTTTTTTAAACTCAGAGGTGGAGTTATGCTATACTACATCTGAAAAACCAGTTCTTTTGTTCACAATCAAAAAAGTAAAACAATAAAAATAAGTCTTTTAAATTAATGATAGTTGTTAATTTTAATTAATTTAATTAATTTAATTAATTAATTTTAGAATAATGTTGTAAAACTAAACATTTCTATTTTTTTATATCTTACAGTCTCTACCGATAGTCCAATATTGCATTTTTACAAAAACCTAAAAAGAAGGCTATGTTCCTCGAACTAGAAAAATTGGTTTATCTTGTTATTACTCGCTATTTTATGTCAAAGCCTGAAATGCCTACATTAGATATTTCCGTCAATGGTAGGCTGATGTTCTAAAAGGTACTTGAGGGAATGAATGTTTCATGGAAAACTGTCGTAAAAAAGGTGTAGCAATTTGATTTGGTAATTTACATATGTGATTGAAAACAGAAAAATCCCGCACAGCGCTGGGCTTAAATGGATCACTCATGTCAAATTTTAACCAATTTTATTGGAAAATATAAACAGTAGATATTTTTTCTTTTATTTGAGGTTTATGTTGTTGCTTTAGCTTATCCGCCATGATGTTTTAAAATTAAAACCGATAATACTCTAATACAGTGAAAACGCTCAAAAAAGACATTCCCAAGAATGGCGTCATTAGTCATGCATATTCTTTATAGGTAAAAAGTATACGGTCTCATCAGTTCCAGCTACTTGCATGTATTTGTTTACAGAACATTTAAACGAACAATGAGACAAATTTTAACCTACTTAGCTTCAGAATATTTTTAAACTTTTTTAGCAATGTATCTAAAAAAGTTAGATACATTGCTAAAAAATACATTGTTAGATATGAACTAAGTTTTCTAATCCTAGCAACATATCCTTCTCTTTGAGTTTTGTAAAGATACAATATTGGACTATCGGTAAAGGCTGTAGGATATCTTTAAAACCGTAAAAATGGTTAACTTTACAATAGCCTGTGAGTAAATAATCTAAAAGAACTCATTTTTTATTGTTTCACTATTTTGATAGTGAAAAACAAAACTGGTTTCATCAGGAGTAATATTTTACAACTCTACTGGTAAATTATTTTATGCAAATCTGTTTAAACTTTAAACAGTCAAAATAGAATAGTTCTTCAGATCCCTTCCTTGTATGTTATTGATTTGCGGAAACCCTTTAAGCGAAACTGATTAACAAAAATGAAATAAGCTTCCAACTGCAAGTTGTGATATTATATGTTTTTATTTCGAGAGCTCTCAGTTTATTTTCATCCTCAGGAAAAAAACTACTCATATTTTACAAACTGTCAATGCGTAGAAGCAAATAAAAACAGTTTTTGTTCATATACAACATTCTGAAGAGATGGTCAGCCAATAAAGCACTAATGGTAAGTATATGCACTCATATTTACACTAATAGTTCAGTAATATAATGATTCTAAACCAGAGAATTTCAAGTAATAATCTACTATATAAACAATATAGCTAATATAATAAACTAAGATCTAATATATAAACAATATAGCTAACGAAACACTAATGGTAAGTAAATGTGGTACTATTTCAAATAATAATGCAGTAATATAAAGATTCTAAAACCCAGAAGATTGAATGATTAGTGAAAGTGATAGTATACTTTGCTGTAAAACTGGATGGCAGAAGTTCAAATCCTCTGTGATGGAGTTTGTTTTTTAAACACTTGTGCACAGATGGAAACGGCTCTTATTGCAGTAAAGAGAACATGTAGTAACGAGTTTTTAAAAATGTGACAGAATATAAAACACAAACTGAATGCCCGGCATTGCATGGGTAATAAACAAACTGCTTTTACACCTTACATTAGCTACTACATTAACTGCAACCATTACCTAAGCTGCTTTATCAACTGTGCAACACCATGCATTCACCCAATGGAGCCAGTATTATAACCAATGTAATGAATATCTTTACCACTAAAATTGTGGTGAAGATAAATTGATCACTAGAATCAATTGAACGTATCAATTGAATCAATATAATCTAAAAGATAAGCTCAATGATGCCAGAACTAAAGGTTCCGAGATCAAATTCTCGGTAGAGTGAATATTTTGTTACTAAAACTCTATTGTTAACTGGACAAATGACACCAAGATTTACATACAAATTATTACAGTACTTAGATAGATACTAATACGAGATTCCTTTTTGCTCTGAAATCAGCCAAATGCTTTTCATTAATTATATTACTGTTACCATAGAAACAATTCGTATTAGTTCATGTAACAAAAACTTTGGCAATCAAGCTGGCTGCACATTTTCAGCATAAAAAAGATTAGTAGATTTTAAAAGCGTATTTTTTTAAATATATATGCTTCTTTGCTGTATGACTAAACATATTAATAATTAATTTACAAAAGTATTTAAACATCTATATTAATAAATCATGTTTTAATTTAGTAATGTGTCTGTCTGTTAGTCTGCGTAGATGTGGTTTGGTTTTATCTAAACTTTACAGGCTTTTTCATCCTTTCCCAGGCGGCTGAAAATAAATTGGTTACAAAATCCATTTGGTTTCTAAGAAGCAGCTTCTTAAACACTCACCTGCAGGCTATTTGGTTAAAAGTGAAAAATATCCCGGGGCTACTGCTTATTTATAATAAAAATAGAAAAGTTTTATAAATAAAATGTAACACTGAGTGTTTCAAGTCATGCTATTTGTAGAATAAATGTTATTTTCTCGACCTACGCTGAAATGTTGAAATATGTTTCATCATAAAGTAATTCTCACTTATAATATTTCCGCATATATTATAATATATAATATAATATATAATATGTTAAATACTATAATATGATATATACTATATTATATATTATAACATATGCGGAAATACTATAAGTGAGAATAATTTTATGCTGAAACATATTTCAGCTCTTCAGAGTAAGTCGAAAAAATATATTTTATATATTTCAATATATAACACATGTATATTATAAAATGTCATATTATAATATAACATATAATATATTACATATTATTTCATATTTTAATATAAAATATATTATAATAATTAATATGCTGTAATATATTATAATATACATGTATAATACCATATCGTATGTTATAATATATTTTATGTTAAAATTTTATGTTAAAATATACAAAAATATGTAATATATTGTAAGCTTGTGAGGTGGTTTGTTTGTGTGAGCTTTCTGAATCTATATATAGAAGTTTGAGTTTTACATTTTTTGTCTGCCCTTTGTATGTCCAATTTTAACGATTAAATTCTAGTAACAAAAAACCATTACTAGTGGCCTTGAACTCAGAAGTAACAGATCTGTTGACAATAGCTCTATCAACGACGTTACAAAGTTTACTTGCATTACTATAGAATTATGACACTTATCTGGGCATGCTAATAATCTAGCACACTTTAAGATCAGGATTGCGGGAGAGATCATGACACGTACCGATTATAAGTACAATGATTTCAAGAGGTAAAAAGCTGACTACGGGGGTTAGTGGCAGTGCTACTGGCTGTTTCTGTGTGATGCCATATTTTTCCTTAATGACAGACGGAATGACGAACACAGTGTGTTAGCCCTGATAAAATCTACAAATTGTTACCAAAGCCATATGTGTCCAATAATTGATGCAAAATTATCCATACTTGTTTGACTGAGTTAGCATATTGCTAATTTAGCAACTCTTTGCCATCTTGAAATTTCAGTAATTATATGAGCATATCACACAGTTTTGAACAGATTTTCTACTCAAAATTAAGTGTGTATGCTATACATGGGTAGTTTAAAGCTATTAAACTTTGTTTTCCCTCGTTCGTTATGATAGTTTAGTTTCGCTCATGAAATTTTCGCGAGAGGATGACTCCGCAAAAATGCGAAGGTTAGATGATGCGAATACATAAGTGTCCTAGGGTAGGTGATATGCGTAGTTATATTGATTAAAATGCGCCTAGCGCTCTGTGTTATGCAACATGAAAAAAGCTTGCTCTCACGGCTCTTAGTAGTGTGTTTAGCAATACAGATAGTAGCTTACTCAAATTAGTCATTGGCAATGTACATTGTACTGGCACGTGCCAGGCTAATGGCAGTGATAGGCAACTACATTACCTGTTACTGTTTATAAGCTGTTTTGAATATCTATGCCACATCCAGAATTCAAGTAAGTTTTCATACATTTTTTTAAAAAAGCATTTTTGAAATTTTTCATAATTTCAGCGCTTAATCTATCTTTTTAATTCAGCACCTACATGTAATCTACATTTGTAATAAAGTAGGTCATCTTATTACCCTGATATGCTAACAAGGCTGATGTCTGTTAAAAGTCAGTACTTGCAATTCTGTCTCTGGCTGCATATTTGTTTTGATGGTAATAAGTTCTCATCAGTGTAAGTATACAGACTCAGTACCACTAACACACCTTCAATCTTAAAATACAGGCCCTCCCTCAACCTGTACAGACACTCTTAGGCTGCTATCCCTACAATTCAGCATACACTTGTATTTTACCTTGGTAATAAAGTAGGCCATCTTAGTACCAGGGTATACTAACATGGCTGATGTCTGCCAGGATTCAGTGTATTCAATTCGGTCTCTGGCTACACATTTGTTCTGATGGTAATAAGTTCTCATCAAGTAAATAAGTATACAGACTTAGTACCACTAACACACCTTTAATCTCAACATACAGAGGTTACGCACATCCTGTAAAAGTCTCTAAGGCTATTTTGACATTTAATTGACTTGCTGAGTCGTATGTACCTGAAGGGCATTTTTGCTTACCTTACAATACCGAAATGATAAAAACGGGAGTTATCTGCTTTTGTTAAGATAACTTCCATTTCTCATCATCCACATGCAGTCATTGATTGTTGGAATGCTGTGGAAATGTCTTTGTTTTTTTCTAAGAAAGCCATTAAGAGGCATTTGTTATTTGCTTTTAACAGAAGACCTTAAGAGTGCTCTGGTTGGCTTGAATACCAGCAACTCCATGTTATGACTTTTCGTTGGCTCACAGTCTACAGTCATCCCAACTTCTTTGAACTCATCTGCTTCCTCTCTTGTAAGTTTCAACTTCCTTTTTTCCCTTTTTACTCATTTTATCATACTCATCATAGTACCTAGTACCTCCCTACTCTCCAGATAAAGATGTGTGACTTATACACGCCTTCTTGTTGGACCTCAGTCTTGCCTTTTACCAATGTCAGCCTTTCTCTCCTGTCTGTGAATAACCATGAGTAATATTCCTCCCTTCGCAGGAAACAGACTGATATAGAGCTGATTGTTCTTCTCTAAAGAATGATTGTATAGTAGGGGTTGCAACACTCTATTTAAAAATGTAAGAAAACTTTTCCTTCTGGTGGTTTACTTTTTCTTCATTCAATCTTTCTAATATGGATGGTAAATATACTACAGATGAAAGTGTAAGCTATAGTCATAGAAGATAAATATATTTAACAAGAGATCTAATCAGATAGTAACTACATGTAGTTCATTCCTCAGTTTTTGACTATTGGTAATTTATATATAACAAATCTATTGAGGTACTACTGTTCCCAGCTCTATGGATTCTCTTTGTAGGTTACTGGTTACCATGGTTATGTTTAGTTCCTTATACCAGCATCCTATTCAAAAGAAGGTGGTGACTGCTCTAACCCAAGGTCATGACACCAGCCATAACATATCTTGATTTATACTCTTATGTCAGGCACTTGAAATATTTGAGCTGGATGCTTCCACCAGCCAATTCTACCAAACATTTATCTACTTTTTGCTTTTGAATTTTCCCTTCTTGCGGTTTGGTTCATAGTTTGTCTTCTTATTTTCCTATTAAAAGTTGCTGCACCTTGTTATGAGTTCTTAACTGAAGATTATTCTCCTAATAACTGTTAACCCTTTAGCGACCATGCGGTTACGATGGAAAAACTACTAGAGTACCGGGCAATAACTGGCGCGATTTGAGCTTTCGACATGACCGCATAGAAACAGCAGTAACTTACAACAAAATTGTGGCAGTTACATAAATTAATATTCATAAGAAAGCTGAGAAATTTATCTACAAGCTTACGTTTTTTCTATGTAGATAGCTCGCAAATACTTACCAACAAAAGTCCCAATTTGCTGAAGCTATGAAATTTTTATTTCTGTACGTCATTTTCAATTGTATTTTTCTAATTGATATAAGTAACTGACAATGTTGTATAAATTATACTTGCATAGACTCATACGTTCACAACAATTTGCAAAAAAATCTGATCGTTGAAGAGCATTGAATGCGGAGTTACAAGCTCCGTTGCAATGCAGGACTGCCTTTTGAAATTTTCAGCTCGTGACCCTAACAACGTGCGAATAATGGAGGCTTGACACGGTTGTCTAAACTTTGCTATAACTCGCATGCAAATTCGCATGGAGCTATAAATGAATATGCATTTGAAAGCTTAGAAATTTTGCAACAAACAGCCATATATTCCATGTACATCGGCTGAGAACACTTTAGTCACAAGTCAGATTTGACGAAGTTGTCACCCCTCTACCATGAAATTTCGAGAACAAATACATTTTTAGAAGCAATATTTTTGCCAAAACCGGTTCATGATAAGCATCTGCATTGTGTCATATGTTTACAAGAGTTTGAAAAAAATTGGTTGTATAAGCGCATTAAAAGTTGAGTTAGGTGCTCCTGTGTATTGCGGGTGCAGACCTACGAAATGCTCATGACGCCATGGCGATAAGCATTGCAACGGTTACCTGACATGGCTCCTCAAACTCCGCTATAACTCTTGTGCAAAGTGACATAAAACTGCAAATGAATATGCATCTGAAAGCTGAGATATTTTTCTACAGACTGAAATATTTTTCTCCAGGCAGCTTGCAAATACTGCAACTTCAGATCTATATATTCTGTTATTATTTTTTACTGTCAGATTTATACGTATTTTTTGAAACTATAGATTCATGTAACAATTTTGCATATAAACTGATCGCACGGATGCATGTGTGCTGCAGCAAAGATTAACTGGTTGCGCACAAGAAGAGTTGAGTGGTGAGCCTGTATTCACACATTTGGTGAAGCAGCAAAAGACAGGAAGCAACATTTATTATGAGCAGAAACAGCAAATGTTGGATAAATCCTTCTGCCAGATGTCAGAACAATATGAAAACTGAACTTTTTGATTATATGTGGCCCTGAAGAGGGCCGTGGGCAACAAATACAACATAACATACCAATGCACAACAACTACAATATATCATGACATTTCAGCAAATGTATGTACAATAGCTAGCAACACAACGAAACATTTGCATAAACTAAATTATTTTAAATACAATTTGGAAATTTATCTAACATGATAAGGATCAAAACATGGTTCACACAAAGGTACTCCACATGCTTGGCATTTAAATCTAGTTTTGTCTCGCTTACGGGTGCCGTCATCAGCTCGCTTTGGGCAGCGCCTACAAATTCTATATTTGGCTCGTTTATTTTTTCCTGGACTATTTAGCACTAATCGATGAGCGGAAGAAGTTGAAGCGCGGGGAACAGTGTTTTTGCGGCAAGATCGAGTGTATTCAAATATTTGTTCAATTAATTTCTGTCGAAACTGTAAGTCAGTTATTTTGCAACCGCTAAGGATTCTATAAACTATGGCTACATTGTACACACAAAGGTCTAATAAATGAAAAAATAGTTTTTTGTACCATTTCATGGTTTTACGCGCAGCGTTATAATAATGCAAATTTTGATCAGATTTGTCAACTCCTCCCATGTATCGGTTGTAATCCAAAATAGCAGCTGGTTTGCAAACGTTATCCCCTTTATAGTTTACTTTGCCTGTATCTACGACATCCAAGTCTTTATGCATAGTTGAAATTACAGAAATATATTTTTCATCTCTCCAACAGCCAATCATACTTTCTCCATTAGAAAAGCTTGTTGTTTCACCTTTTTAATAGCTTTTCCATTGCAAACTTTCAAATCTTTAGGAACACATTTTCTGTTTGCGCGCAGAGTTCCGCAAACATGAGTGTTATTTTTAATAAGTTCAGCTGCTAACTCTGGCGAATTATAATAATTATCCATATATAAACAACAACCCGAATTAGGCAAACCATTCATTAATTTCATCACTATGTTGTGAGTGATTCCTCTACCAGTTCCTTCAGCTTGTTCTTGCTCATCACCAATGTACACAGATAGCTTGTGCACATAGCCAGAGACAGCATCGCAGAGAGCAAATAGCTTTATTCCAAATCTAGATCTTTTAGATGGAATATACTGCCTGAAGCTGAGACGTCCTTTCCAAGCCAGCAAGCTTTCATCTATAGATATAAATTTACCAGGCAGCAAAACAGAAGATAATCGGTCAGATATCATGGCTAAAACATTTCCTAGCTTGAATAACTTATTGCCAGCAGGGTTTTCCGAATTGTCAGTGAAATGCAAACTGTTCAAAACCATTAAATACTTATTCCTCGAAATCATTTTTCTAAACATTGGCGTTGATATTAACGGATTGGTAGACCAATACGACAACAAAGTAGGCTTCTTGACAATACCCATGAGCAAAACTAAACCAAAAACTCGCCAAATATCTTTGCCATCGACAGACTCCCATGCATCGCCATGTTTTTGAAGGCCATATCTATTTGTTTCGTTAACTATAACATTCATGATGGCCGATGTAATAAAAAACTGTAACTAATTGAAAATACTTATCTGTCCAGTAATTCGACTATGTACACCTGCCAAGCTCTCATCAAAATGCAGTTCTTTTGATTTTAGATCAGCTCCTCTTTGAAATCCGAAATTATTCCCTGGTTCAACGTCGGTCGTTTCACTCTCACTTTCGCCATCAGGCTCACTCTGTCGATCTTCTTTTTTACTTTCATCGTCTTCCCCACATTCTTCTGACCTGAAATCCTCTTCTTCACTTTTGAACCAGTCAATATCATCCTCTAAACAAATTTTTTTAGCCGAGCTCAAATAATCACGTCCGTCCATGTTGATCAGTTTTCCATAAAGAAAGATCAAATTTTTACAACGTGTTCTTTTTGAACGTGCACATAAAATTTATTATTTATAGCCTCAAAACAGTAGTAAAAAACTTACTGAAGTTGCTCAAATTATTAATTTTTAATTTTAACGTTGTTTTTAAAATAAATAAAACGTTTTAAAAAAGGTCTATCGAAAACAGGAAAAATTTCGGGTTTTTCGGTTTTGGTACGCTGAGACATTGCTCGTAAACCGACGAAATTCGGTTTTGGAACGCAAAGGGTTAAGGTTAATATAATAGGAAATTACAAATAATTTCAGAATATAAACTTCATATGTTGTGGTCATACATGTATTTCCTTAATCAACTGAAACATATTCAAGTAAGTCCTCACTGCATGACTAGATAGACACGAGGAAAGGTTATTTTTCAGAGAGCAACTTTATGCATATTTTCTAGAAAAAGCCCAACTTTTCTAAACTTTTGATTCAACTGACCTGACTTTGTAATGAAAAAATAATTTAAAGCAAATGATATATTCAAAAACTATTGATCCATGACCTGGTGATCATCTGACTCACAGACCCTCTGATCACCTGAACAATGAGATGGCTGGCATGGGCAATAATTAAAAATAATCCACCTTTGTTGGGAGCCAATTGCGGTGCACTTAACATATTCAGGATTACACTTGCCCTTTTCTTTTAAATTTGTGCTAATATCAATCAGTCTTCTACATTACTAATCTGTGCCGGCAACCATCTTTCTTCTCATAATAACAGTTACTGTTAGTTAATACTTGTAAATTTACTATGTTTCTTAGATGTCTTGATTAGATTTGATTTGAGCCTGTTTTAAGGTGGAGAAATCATCAACTTCCTCTCTTTTCTTTTTAACTTTGTCATTAGGTTCTTATTTGTTTCTCTATTATCCCTTTTTATAATACTCATTCCATTGTTCATCATATTCATAACTTAATCTCTCCGTGTTACTTACCTCTATCTTCATGTCATCATCCACTCACCCTCTTAGCCTTTCTAAAACCTAGTAAATGTCGCGAGTTCTAATCTACACGGCATATGCTAGGAACCATAGAGCTGTTAGCTAAAATTGTTCTCTCCACTTGAATTACTGTAAACTCTGGTGATTAAACAAGGAGTGCTAGCAAAAGTATATATTAAAGTTATGTCACAATGGTAGTTCCTACATTTTCCTCAAACCATGCAGTTTGGATTAACTTAGCTTAGTTAAAATTTATAGGCCTATTTTAAAAAATGCTGTTTGCTGGAGTAATTTTATTATTCGAATTTATCAAGTCAGATCTTTTCTTGGTGAATTCTTTCAAAAAATATTTATTTCTTTAAGGGACGCATTGAACTTATTTAGCTACGTGGGGATTTAGTTGAGTTTCGTTCCGTAAGTTGACTTATTGTACTCTAAATGCAAACGGCAGACTGGTACAATGAGACACAACTGGGCATTTTATATCCGCTCATATGATGACAAATAGGCTCTTGCTGTAACAGCAGCAGTTAAAGTTGTAGGTAGATTTCTCATTGCCTTCCGTAGCAGTCGGGCAAACATAAGTCTTATGAAATATTATAATACTATTTAGCAGAAAAGCTAACAGTTTTGGAGGCAGTGTCTTCAGCATTATGTTTCAAGGAGCTATGCCCATGATATTTAGTAGTGACTATATCATGTGTACAGGGGACTCACTGCCCTTCCCTCATTTTTACTGTAAATAGAAAGGATTGCACTACATGGGGCTCAAACTTGCATATTCAGATTCTTCACCGAGCACCCCCTGCACCACTCTACCACCTTGAAGCATCTAGTAATAATTGAGGTCATATGCTAACATATATGATGATCTCTCACAGTGCATGAGACTGTCATCATACTGGTATGGACAAATTGTTGTCAATTAATGTAGTATTTCAAGCAAATTTGTAATATAGTCTTTATCCATAGCAAAACACTCGGGGCTCATATTCTTAGCTGTCATTAGTGTAAATGTACTGCTTCACATAGCCAACTATCATAAAACCACTTACTTTAATCTCCTAGGCTTAACTTCTATTTCTTCAAAAAGGTTGTGGCAAACGTTGATTGATAGCAATGATTAACTAATGCATAATATCCCAAACATTGACAAACTGTCTGTATTTTCAATTTATGACTATTCCTTAGTGAAACTTAAACAGTAGAATATAAGTTGTTTAGATAATAGTATAATCAATATTAATCTTTATATAGTGCTGTTGTTATTATTATTATTACTAGTATGATGAAAGTACCGTGCACCATGAGAGATCATCATATGCAATAACTATGAGCAAAATTATCCTTAGATATGGAAAGGTAGTCAAGTGGTGCTGATACTAGCACTTGGCTGAGAATTTGAATATCTAATATTGACTCATGTATGACATAATCTTTATTCCTAACACTATTAGCTTGGCTTCAGACAGACACAACTCTTATTATAGTAAATACTGCTAACTAATAACCTGACAATCTGGTGTGTCGTGAGAGACTGTCGTGTGTAACAGCTAGACATGCACATACAATTATTATGCAATGTCAGTGGACAGTTGATTGCTGCAGTTGTTAGAGTGTAGATCTACATTGCTGAAAGTAGTCAGTTCGAATCCTGTACAAGGCAACGTTTTTTTCTGGGTAATAGTTAGGCGTAGGACTAGGCTTTTATCGCAATAGCCGATGTGAATACGAGGGATAGAGACAGGTTGTATCACGCCATACATCATTTTGGGCAAGTCTGGGTACGTTTTTTTGGCCTGAGCGTTTTTACCGCGATCAAATTTTTTTGATTTTAATTTTCAAATATATTTGTAATGAGATCGCCTAACACAACAAACAACATATCAACTGATAGACAAAGAAAAATAGTTTCTTTTAAAATCAACTCAACTTTGACGCAACCACATCTTTAATGTTAGAGAATATGTGTATCTATTTTCACAACTAACTATTCAATGACAAGCAACACTCTTAATAATCTTGTTTCGGAAGTCGGGATTGTTTATATTTTATTCGTACAGTATTAGAATGTCAAGTATTTCATTTGGTTTTTTTATAGCTAATCTGTGCTTGCTCACTGAGTACATATCACTGCTCTGCAATCAGATAAATGCAATTGTTGGTCAATATGTATAATTTGTTACAATGATTGAACTGATAAATCTTTTATCCGATTTTAAATAGGCTGGTTTACAGGCTGATGTAGTTGTTTGTAACATTCCACAGTCACTCTTATTAACCCAGAAGTTTTATTGTGTTATTCAAGCAATGCTAAAGTAATAGCTATCAATTGGAAGATGTATAAGCTCTTATCATTATGAACATCAAAACTGTCAGAGCAGTCTATTTTATTATTTCACTGTAACGCAATAAAGAACATTAATTACCTGTGTTAGTTATTCAACATTAATTAATGTGTCGTTAAAGTTATCACTAAACTGATGGTAACAGAATGCTACCATGTAATTATATAAAAAGGTATGCCAAACGGGTCAATATATAAGTTATGTAAGCTCATCTGTGTTGACGCGCTTTACTTATTGACCTAATTTCACTCTATGTGCTTCTCACTATCTGGCTAATATTCCAAGTAGGATTATTAGGCCACAATTTTTGCTGGTGTTCCCAACAATATTTGCTAGCATTCCTACTACATCTTCCTCGTGTCACGGACTTCTTAGCCTCCTTCTAAAATAGTGTGTGTTTACTTCTGTACTGAAATATCAAAAACAGCCATAAATTAGGCCTACCTGTTAGCCCTCATCTATATTGATATACTAGCTGTGCTACCCAGCAAACCCGGGTAATAAAAGTAACAAAGCCCTTGGGTATTTGCTCTCATGACTTATATCTGCAAGCTAGCAACTCAATCTTGTTGGCCTAATGGGTATGGTGTTGGACTGGTGAAAGGGAAAGCCAAGATCAAATCATCTTCAGTATGGATTCTTTATTTCAAGATTTTAATAGCTATAACCGGAATGACACTCAGATATATCCACATACGACATACTTTAAAAAAATATATATAGATGTTGTCAAATGTTGTCACAAATGTTGATATATCACTGAAAACAAAACTCTGAATTGGTAGCTATCAACTTGGTATCTGAATAAAACAGGCAATATGAGCCAATGTTATATCGGTTTCATAGGTTTAATTGTAATCATGCGTTCTTGTCGTTTGCCTCTGTCGGTTGCGCTCTACTTTCTCAACGATTGCTACTGCATCTTTCTCATGTCACTCACCTTCTCCTACTCTTTCAAAAATGTTATGTTTATGTTTTCTGCTGAAATTTTAAAAACATGACCTTTATTAAGGATCAAATGTAGTACAACATAATATATATAATCCTTTGATTTTGATAGTTAGAATTATCTTACAGGGATAAGGTTACAGAGAGTGAAACGCCATTCACTTTCCTGTTCTTTCTTTCAGATGATTTCATATAAACCAAATTCAGTCTCTGATGTAGTGACATATATGAATGTACCATCTTTGTGTATTTAAGGGATGTCTTCATTTATAGTGAAGGCATAGTTACAGATATTCCAGCTTCAATAGCTATATATCAGATGTTACCAGAATATCTTAATGATAAGTATAAATACACCTGCTCATGGCAGGATATCACTGAGCTTCACTACACATGGTTACATATCTACTCTGGTATTTCAATATACTACCAGTTAGACTAGTGACTCAGTGCAGTTCAAGCTGTACACACCAACTATATCAAATATTTATAGTAATTATTAGTCTGTTAGTTGGTTGCTAGGCAATAAATGATTTGTTTTTTTATTTTGTACTGACTAAGATTTATTTCATAAACAAATTTAGACAGTCAAATATTTCTTATTTTGATTTAGATTCTTTTCTTGATTTTGATAGTTATAATAATCTTACTCAGATGAGTTGACAGAAAGTCAAATAGCATTCATCTAACTATTTTACATAATGGAAAATTTAGTCTATTGTTATAACACAATTGAGGGAACTTTCCCCGTTTTAAGGGATGTTTTCATTGTGGTCAAGGCATAGTTATAAATTTTGAGCAATTAATGGAGGCAAGTGGGTTTACAAAACACAAAAATATATGAAGTTATCCAAAATCAACCTGCCTTCAAAACGTAATGCATACAACAGTCTCATTTGGAGCCAGCTGGTTTATTACAGCGAATCACAAAATCCATTTGAAACTACTAAATAAGGTAACTGGATATCAATATTAAAAAGTAAATGTAAGTTTATTAACGGTCGTTATGGGGTAACAAATGCGATGCCTCGGGAGATTTCATAAACCAAAATTTGATCGATACTTCAAATAATATATTTTCCAGTTTCAATGTCTGTAACGAGTTTTGAAAATAGGCATGTTACATTTTGTTGTCACTTTCCATCCCGTCTGTTTTTGTCCATTTTAACTGTCCCGATAGTTATTATGCTGAAAAGCGGATTTTAAACCAATGTTTTCCATTATCAATTTTAGAAGGCCTTTATCTTCTCTTTTAAAGTTGTGCTAATATCAATCAGTTTTTTACAGTACTAATCTATGCCGGCAACCATTTTTCTTCTCATAATACTAACAGTTTACTGTAACAGTGCTAGTTAATGCTATTAAATTTACTATGTGTTTCTTAGATGTCTTGATTAGGTCTGATTTGAGCCAGTTTTATGGAGGTGGAGAAATCATCAACCTCCTCTCTTTTCTTTTTAACTCTCTCATTAGGTTCTTATTTGTTTCTATATTATCCCTTTTTGTAATACTCAATCCATTGTTCATCATATTAATTACTTAATCTCTTCGTGTCACTAACCTTTATCTCCATGTCATCATCCACTCACCCTCTTAACCTTTCTCAAAGCTAGTAAATGTCGCGAGTTCTAATCTACACGGCATAAGTTTGGAAGCATGGTGCTGTCAGCTAAAATTCTTTTCTCCACTTGAATTACTGTAAACTCTGATGATTAAACAAGGAGTGCTAACAGAAGTACATATTAACGTTATGTCACCATGCTAGTTTTTACATTTTCATCACACCAAGCAGATTGGATCAACTTAGCGTAGATAAAATTCACGCCATTAAAATGCGGTTTGCTGGAGTGCTTTTATTATTAAAAAATATCAGAACAGGTCTTTTTTGGTGAATTCTTTAAAGGTTGACTTGCAACAAAATTCACATTTAAGTTATTTGGTATCATAAGATTCACCATGTCTTACTCTGTTGTGTTGTAGGTGCAAAATATGTGGAAATGTGATTACAAGTTCTTAAAAGCTCAAAAACGAACAGTTAATCGCAGCCGCAAGAGACTGCCGTAGTTTGGATTCTCTTTCCAAAACGGCTCAAATGGGACGTAGTTGTTGCAGGATGGCTTCTGTTTACACTTTCATGCAACCTCATTCGTCGAAATATTTTTACAAATATACCTAACGCATTCAATAAAACCATGTCTATTGTTTTTACGCGTCTGTTTTATCGTCATTGTAATGCTGTCACTTTTAGCACTGATATCTTATAACTTACCATAAAAAATCGTTAAACTTTTTAACCTTACCTCAAAGGAGTATATATCATTGTCTGATAATCATGACGAGCCTGTTGGTTACCTGTGATAATCGAAAAGAGCTGCAAAAGTTATTTGCGAAGTATTGGGTCATGTGATCAGATTACGACTTGGCAATTGAATAATGCCGAAAGAAAACTGTAAAGTAGCGAGCATCTATATTTGACACGGGGCCTTCAGTAAAACCCAAAGTGTTTGTCATAAACTAGTGCTACGATAAGTTTTACATCAAGCTTTTTATTGGCCTTTCAATTCACGTGAGAACATGCGTGACAAGATGATAACCAAACTGGAATGACTACGTCAGATAAATAAACAGATTCCAATCTATGGCGGCTTTTCGTTTTTGAGCTTTTAAGAGCTGGTACTCACATGTCCACGTATTTGAAACCTACAACACAACAGAGTAAGACATGGTGAATCTTTTGATAACAGATCACTTTAATGTGAATTTTGCTGCAAGTCAACCTTTAAAGTATTTTTGGTTTTTTATGGAGGAATTGAGCTTGTTTCGCTACCTGTAGTTCTAAATGACTTCCTTTTCATAATTTGATCTTGTATAGTCTTGCGGTAGCATGTAGACTGGTACAATTGAACTAAACTGGGCATGTTATATATATGTACACTCAATTGATGACGACAGGCTCTCTCTGTAACAGCAACAGTAAAAGTTGTAGATAGATTTCTCATTGTGCTCTGTAGCAGTAGGGCAGACATGAATCTTATGAAATTTTGGTGCACTGTTTAGCAGAAAAACTAAGTTTTGGTGGCAGTGTCTTTAACATTATGTTTGAAGGTGCTATGCCCATGATATTTAACAGTGGTCATATCACATGTATGAGTATACTCTCTATCCTTCCCTAAACCTTATTTAAAAAATCAGTTAATAATTGTTACTATAAATACATGTAAATAAGTTAGTAATATTTACGAAAATATTAATAGAAGCCTGGTCTGCTCCTCCAAAACCAAGAGCATTAGAAGAAAGGATTGAACTATAACGGTATTGAACCTGGATATTCAAACTCCTCACCAAGCACACTGCCCCCTGCACCACTTGACCACCTTGAAGCTCATGTAGTGATTGTGCCAATAGATATGATGGTCTCTCTCAGTGCACCTGCTACCATCATACTAGTATGGGTAAAGTGTTGTCAATTAATGTATTATTTCAAGCAAATTTGTAATATCATATTTGTCTATAGCAAAACACTCCGGGCTCATATTCTTAGCTGTAATTAGTGCAGATGTACAGCTTCAGATAGCCAACTATGACTAACCAAGTACTTTAATCTCCTAGGCTTTACTTCTATTTCTTCAGAAGGTTGTGGCAAACATTGATTAATAGCAATGATTAACTATTGCATAATATCCCAAACATTGACAAACTGTCTGTATTTTCAAGTCACGACTATTCCTTAGTGAAACTTGAATTTTAGAACTTTGGTCATTTGGATTTGCTTTAAATAGTAGTATAATTATTGATAATTCTTAAATAATATTGCTATTATTATTACTAGCATGATGGAAGTACCGTGCACCATGAGAGATCATCATACGTAACAACTATGAGCAAAATTATTCTTAGATATGGAGAGGTAGTCGAGTGATGCTGATACTAGTGCTTGGCTGCAAATTTGAATATCTAAGATGAGCTCCCGTATGATGCAATCTTTATTCTTAACGCTCTTAGCATGGCTACAGACAGACCCGACTCTTATTATAGTAAATACTGCTAACTAATAACCTGACAGTCTGGTGTATCATGAGAGACTGTCATGTGTAATAGCTAGACATGAACATACAACTATTCTGTAATGCCAGTGAACAGTTGATTGATGCAGTTGTTAGAGTGTAGATCTGCATTGCTAAAAGTAGTGAGTTCGAATCATGTACTATGCAATTTTTTTCGGTGTAATAGTTAGACATGTGTAAAATTTTATCAGAGGCAGTTTGTTTGAAATAATACAAGAGTTTTGTTCTCAATGAGAATAGATATAGCTGTAATATACGCTTATATCTCTATAGCCCAGTATGGAGATTTGGTGGAACAGAAGAATGCAACATCATTTCTAATGATAAGGCAAGTGGTCTCTCTATCTATGAAAAAATTAATTTAACCCTTACCTTCAGAGACGGTAAGATAACTCTCAATGGGTCTCTATGAACATCATAGTAAGTGGTGAATAAGTGTTTATTATAAGTCTGTCTATATTTGTCTTTATACAACACAGTAAGGTCTGAGTAACTGTACTCACTAAGCACCTTAATACTTGTCTGAAGGTACATGTAGCATCAGAAGCATCATTATTTTTGTACCTTAAAAATACCCTTTTACTTCCTTTCTTTGGTAAATATTAAAATTGTTAAACTAAAGCTTGCATCTGTTAATGTAGAGAATACTGAAAAGTGTTTATTTATACTTTAAAATATTTTAAAACTCGAACATGTAACTTTGTTACATTAATATATAGGTATATTGATATATTGGTAGATTTCTATATTAATATATTAGTATATTGGCATATTGATATATTGATATATAGGTCTATTGATATATTGATATATAGGTATATTGATATATAGGTATATTGATATATTGATATATAGGTATATTGATATATTGCTATATTGATATATTGATATATATGTATATTGATATATTGCTATATTTATATATTGATATATAGGTATATCGATATATTGATATATTGATATATATAGGTATATTGATATATTGATATATAGGTAAAGTTCATGACCTAAATGAGTATATAATGTTTAGTTTATTCCTCCTCTGAATGGATCGCTGAGTCCCTCCCATAAGTCTAACCAATGTTTAAGAAGTTGTCTCACCTTTGTATTGCCTCTATTCTCTATCTTTGTTCCAGTTCTCACCATATTGTTATATGGATATAATCATCAGCTTGCTTAATGACTTTTGTTTGATACCTCATGATGCATGCGTCTATTCTGTTTCTATGGGTGGTTTAAATTCTGGTATATAGCCTGTGGACCTCTAAGTAGATCATTAGTGGCATATTGTAACCAGAATATATCAATGATAAGTATAAATATACCTGCTCATGACAGGATACCATTCTGCTTCACTTCATGTGGTTACATACCTACTCTGGTATTTCAATATACTACCAGTTAGACTAGTGACCCAGTGCAGTTCAAGCTGTACACATCAACTATATCAAGTATTTATAGTAGTTATTAGTCTGTTGGTTGGTTGCTAGGCAATGACCACGATCAATTTTTGTCGATTTTAATCTTCAAATATCTTGACAATGAGATTGCCTAAAACAAAAAAAGCATATCAACAAATAGGAAAAAATCAATTCTTTTCATTGAAATCAACAAAATTTCACACACTCACATCTTTAAAGAATAAGTTCTGAGGCTATGGTGCAACAAAGAATTTCAGCTAATCATTCAAATGATTGAGGCAGCCTGTAACGATGCAAGCTTGTGACAGTCTTTGACACAGCCTTTTAAACTGTTGAAATTTTCATGGACATTCATCTTTTTGAAACAATGAAATATGTACTTTTAGTGTTTTCAATAGAATGCTACACATTTCATTTTTGAAAACTTGCCCTCTCTTAAACTGAAATAAATCATAGATTTATTTCATAATTATACAAAAGCTTGTAAGCTTACAGCAGCATGTGACCTGGTATGTTTGAGAAGCACATTATTTAAGTTAGTTGCAGGAGTTGTCTTCTTATCTTAGTCTCAACAGAATGTTTTAACATATTCTATGTTTACACCTGAGTCACCTCCATGTCTTGAAACGAGGTTATTAGGTATCCTTGTTATGTTGGACCATACCTGGATACCAATATGTCTAGTCAGAATGGAGATATTTGATCTAGCTGTAACCAGTTCACTTCAATATTAGCCAATCATTGCTGTGCATGTTAGTTCCATCGATTCGTGCTTTCAAGTCACTGTTATTTATAAATAACAACATTTCAATCAGGCAGCTCGCAGGTATGTTTTCATCCCACATTTCTACACTACTTTTATGACAACTATGCATGAATGTTTTCATTGAGGGGAGTTATCCTTCTTGCATGTTACTGTGCATTCATGAGTTGCTATTGTAGTAGATCATGGAGTGTTCGCAATGAAAACAAAAGTTATAACTAAGATTGCCAACTGAGCCAGATGTCACTTGGAGAAGGTCTGTTTCTCATAATAAACAAGCTGCAGGTAAGACATTGAGTTCTGGTGGTCTGCTAGTATAACTCTTCTTTTTTGGGAGAATTTTTACATTTTGGATCTCTTGGCTGAACACGGCTCTTATTATAGTAAATATTAATAAGCAAAGTCAGAAGAGCTAATTGCTTAAAGTTATCTAACTCTTATCTTGTATTCTTGAAACTGTCAAAGAAAATAATATATATATAGTAATTAGTATGTTTCATGCAAGATCAATTTTTACAGGATTCGAACTCACGACATTTCGTTTGGCAGATCAGCACTATATGACTCGTACTAATCGACCACCTACCATACCTTCCAGTATGAAATCAGCTAGTGTGAGAACGGGTATGAAATCAGCTAGTGTGAACACAATTTTATACGTCTTTATTCCATCGGTCTCTTCGCCGCACTGCAACTATAATAGAAGTCATAATCACACTTCACTCCAATCTGAGTGTATTACCCTTAATCAAGATTTGTCAATTTCAATCAGGCATCATTGTGACAGTCAGATTACCTCAAACATCAATAACAATCGTAATTAATAGAACAATACTGATTTTCCTGATAAAATCTGATACAATTTTGTGTAAGTTTATCTTAAATATGAAATACAAACCAAATTCCATAAACTTTTAGCCTGCAGGTTAGGAAATTAGATGTTAAAAAAAGCTTCTAAATACTCAGAATTGCATATTCATTCAGGCTGAACAATTTAAATTAAAATTTACATTCAAATTAACATAATCCTAAAAAGTGTTAAATATTCTGTGGCTCATTTTATTTACATACATATGGTCTTACTTATAGGAACTCAGTCTATCTCAGGATGTACAAAGGTTTACCTGAGCTCTATTCTCTGAAAAGAACTTCACACATGGGAATAATCTTAGAGACTGAGAGGTCGTCTTAAGATTAAGTAAAGTACCAAGTAAATGTCTTATCCTCGTAATGAAACATCGTGAGTGAAAATAGCCTTATAGTCTGAGAATAGTCTAGTAACTGTTATCAAAAATGACAGCCTTTATGACATCACATCCTGTCATGTCTGTCTACACAAGTTTTTGTATCCTCTCTAGACTACCTACCATCATACCCTACTATAATTATGATGACTGACTCTAAGGTGTGAGAGCATTAGTCATGGAGGTTACAAAACATCAACTTTTCCCTCACGATGAGAACAAACCTTGTTTTCTTGCATGTTTATCGGTTGCTAGGCATCAAGTAAATGGAGACTCACCCTACACAGTGTGGTATTTATACTAGACTAAGTTCACACGATAGCCAGATTATTTTAATAAATTGGTGTGAGATGTTAATCAAATTCCTTTGTCCTTCTCACAGAATGGATAGAGTCAGACTTATGAATAGCTTACTGTGAGCCTGCTATAGTTTGCTAATAAAATAACATAGGGCTGTCTGGATTATAATAACACCTTGTATGGTTATTTGAGTGCAACAGCTGTTAGGACAATAGGCACAGTGCAGTTATGTTGGTTCTTTCTCTTATGTACATATAAAGACCTGCTTGGCCTAATGCAGTCACTAGTGCTAGACATTTTCAAGCACTCTCCGTAGGGTTCATAATTTAACTATAATCTTCATACCAGTCCTCTGGTAATATAGCACCCCTATAAGATATGGCTGTGCAGAATGGCTATAAACCATTTACTTATAGGAGGATAGTTTGGTGTTTAAAAAGCAAATGCACTGAAAAGAAGGTTTTAGGTTCTGCAACTGAGATACAACAACAAACTTTTCAGTCAGTAACACAATTGAGACAGCTTTGGTGACATCTTCATAGACATTAATTTCATCTTTACAAATTGAGTTCATTTTTGAAGACTTGTCTCCTCTCAACCAGAGAGTATCATTATCAAATAATCATATCATAGCTTTACAAATGGCTATACATCACCGTGGTAACGTTAAACTAGCGTAATATTTAAAACGACTACTTGTCTCACTCCTAGTCACAAGATGTTATTTACTAGAGTCACCTGCTTGTCTTTACACAAGGTTATAAGGTGTCCTTGTTATGCTGGACAATACCTGGTTACCAATGTGTCTGGTTATGATGACTAATTGTTAATATTGTATTAATTGTATTAAAGATGTAGTTGCGTCAAAATTTAAGTTGATCTTAAAAGAAAGCATTTTTTTTTCTCTATCAGTTGATATGTTGTTTGTTGTGTTACGCAATCGCATTGCCAAGATATTTGAAGATTAAAACCGAAAAAATCTGATCGCCGTAAAAACGCTCAGGCCACAAAAACGTGCCCAGCCTCGCCAAAAATGATGTCACGCGTTTGGCAACCTGTCTCTATCTCTCGTATTCACATCGGCTATTTTCGATAAAAGTCTAGTCTTACGCGGCTCTATTGGCATATATCTTATTTTGTATTTGCTCATGTTGGCTAGAATAAAATTTTAAATCCTGCTACAGATGCATTATTATGAATGTTTAAAAGGCCTCAATTAACGAAAATTGAAAATTTGTTCTACTCACTTTCTCCAAATGTTGTGTAAACATTTGGGTACCGACTACCAAATCTACCGGTCTACGGTAATTCTGTCAAGGCACTTTATGTAGAACGCGGTCTTTGTATCAGCACAGTTCTTCAGCTACCCATATAAACGATATACAGCCTCCCATAAGCCCCGCCCACATTATGTCGCCTATTACCTATTGCCTACATACTAGTTTCTTACTAGTATTCTTACCGAATACTAAATAATTGAAATAAGCAAGCCATCTCTTTGAAAAGAATATAGTCAGGGATAAAGTTTTAAGGATGAGAAGTCTGCTGCAAACTGGATTTGAATTCACATTCTCCAGTTCTGCGGACACCCATATACCATATCCGATTCACTACAATATTCTGCAAATCATGTTTTGCATTATCTTCAACAATATTATTTTATTACATAATTTTTACAAGTAAAAATATTTTCATCTCGGCATAAAGCTTTTATTAAAAATATTCATCAAGTCGTGGCCACTCACATAGTATTAGCTGATACAATAAGACAAATTCATCTACTGCAACAAACTCAAACAAAACATCATTCAGCACGCATTCAAGTCTCGCTTTCTCCTTTATGGCAGTTTCCACACTGACAAAGCTTCTTCGGCTGGTGGGACGACATAAACATTCTGTAATCAGTAAAACAAGTAAATGTAAACAAAGTAGATGCAATAAATATGTCATTCATAGATATGTCCTTCTAAAGCGTATCCATTGACAGCTTCCAAATTGGGAGTTAAATAGATTGCGAGCGTAATTTTAAAAACGAATAAACATTTAATAAAGGCACAAGTACGCCAAGCCAACGATTCGAAGCTTTGGTTCTGGAAATTAAAGATTTGCAATGATCAATCGATTTTACCCACTTCTTACGAGTGAAAATAATTTGTAATCATGACTCTAATTTACCAAAGAAAATAAAAAAAAAATATTATAGCTAGGTAAAACGGCAGATAAGCTATGAAACAATGATTGGAGATAGCAAAGAATTATCATTTTATTAATTAGTTTATGTATTTATGACTATAAAAAATATTACATTTACTAAAGTATAGAAAACTCTAAGTTAATTTACCTCCATTCTGTCTTCTTCTGCAGCAAAACGCTGCTGGCGGCTGTCAGCTTTGGCCATAGGCTGTCTACTCTAATCTTTTACTAAAAGTTGCTCAGATAACTCTGAGTAGCGGTCGCTCGAACTTGAAGCCATTTTAAAACTATGTATAACTTAGTAATTGTTGAAACGCGTTGAATCAGTAACGATGAGAATTAATTCTCTAACGATGAGAATCTTCGAAATCACAGACAACGCGTTTTACGAGTGATAACATTTATTACGGCCTATATAAAAATTTCACACGCATGATTGGCTAACGAATCGACCTCAAATTTATTGCTCGTGGTTTCGTTTCAGATACCTTGCTTGTGACGTCACGAAATAGGCACCCGCTGGAACGTGAGCTTTTTAAAAGAGGGCCTCATTCAAACGCATATATCTCTGGACAGGGTTGGTCTACAAAGACAAAAATGGCATCAAATTGTAGCTGATGTTTTAGCTTTTTATGGGTCCTAATTTCATTCTTGACGCAACTACATTTTTAACAATTATGGTTGACCTAGTTGTAACCAGTTTACTTCTGTATTAACCAATCATTGCTGTTTATGTTGAACCTTTTTGTTAATGCTAAGGCTATTTGTCACAGATTAGATATAAATACTAAGGCTATCTGTCATAGATCAGACATGAATACTAAGGCTATTTGTCATTAGCCTTAGCACTGGCCTTACAGTATTGCACCTCCTGGCAGCAGCAGACAAATGTGCTGTTTGTTGGTACATTTTGTCTCAATTCTAAAGATTTAATCACTTTTTGTCATGCAAGTTTACATAAGAGCCAATCACTTGCCTTGATAAGAGATCGATTGGTGCAACTTGTATCCTCAATAATTACCATTGCCTTATCAGTGCTAAGGAACTGTTCATATTTAATAATATTGGAAGAGTGGTCAGCTGCAGCAGTGAGACCAGCTTTAAAGCATTGAAGGGTATCATTGCGTAGGAATAGCATATGTTAATCTATGCGGTCTACAAGATTGGGAATTTTGCCAAGCAATGCAGGTGGCATTATATAGCATGAGTGCAGTTCAATGATGGACGTGTGTTTTCATAAAAATCACTGCTAGATGAGTAGAGAGGAGAAAATGTATCAAGTATAAATATGAAATTGTATTTAATTATAAATCTTAAACAAGAACTACAAGTGATTTCAATTAAGCAAAGAGAAAGGTATCAGCCAAGAGGCTCATGAAGCTGGTCTCCTGTCTCGTCTGTATCAGTGGGAGTACGCAGATAAATATCTAGTCTGTTAAGTCTTTCCATCATGGCAGCCATATCTAAAGGAACAGATATTTATCAGTATCTATTGTAAGCAACAATATCATTCGTCTATATTTATAAAAATTGGACCATCTCACAACCGCCTTGTGTAAACCGTCCTTCAGACTAAGGGTAGGTTTACAAGAGATGGTTTAGAGTCGTAAAAGCTTCAGTCTAACCAGCTGAGCCAAGCAATACAACTTAGCCATGGATTCACCTGTTCATAGCAACCGATTTTGATTGATTGGCTCTCTTTGAACATTAATCACTAGAATTAATTGCTGACCCCCAAATAGCAGTGATGAAATAATACTCATCATAACCATTTCTTATAAGTTAATAACTAGCAAGACAAATTACACATGAAGGTAAATGAATAAATGTTGTTACTGATGAACAGTAAATATGTGGATGTTAAAATTCAAACACCAGTTGAACTGTGAGTAAAAACTTTACCTGCCGTCAACTGATTGTTTGCTCCCTGCAAAGCTACAATTTGCCGCTGAGACTCCTTCCTCTGATTGGTCAATTCTAAAACAACAATATAATCAAGGCTCATATACTGCTATTACAAGTTGATGAATTGCTTTGTCAGCAGCAGCACAAACTACAAACCTTCTGTTTTGAGTCTGTCTGCTTCTTGAAGGGCAGCAATGTTCTTGTCAGCGGCAGCAGCATGTGCTACAAATAATTAAAAAATTAAATTTAAGTAAAAACTCACAAGAAATAATAAATTGTTTAATCCAATCGACAGACTATCTAGTCAATAAAAAGTCCTCCACCTCACTCCATGTTAGGAACTGAGTTGAAAAACAGAAAAAAATTTGTAACAACATTAATACAGTGATATTCAATGTGATAATAATAGTGATAATGCATCAGGATAAAATGAGTTCAAACTCTGGATGAAAAAATTTCATCAGGATTTGAACTCTCAACTTTTAGCTATGAAGACATACAGTATGGCACTAATTGATTGCCTTGACACATTCAAAAGTAATTCAACACAAGGTCATTACACTTGACTGCATCGGACTGTTAGGGTACTTATACTATTAATTATATCTAATGGAGAATTTCTCACAACTTAGCCTTGAAATCTGTAAAATCTTAAAAAATGTTAAAACAAAGCCTTAGAACCAACTGCTTAGAGCTTATGAGAAGAGTTACCAATGAATGAGAATTAACTAGTGTTGCTATTAGAAGTAAATACTCAATAAGTTCCTTTTGGATGTTGTACTTATTTTCTCTAAGGCTACAACTAGGTGTGCAGACTCAGTGAGTAACGATAGACTGAGAACTTGTATTTAAACTGTTAAAAAATTTGAGTAAAACTATACGATATTTTATGCCTACTAAAACATTGTGCTTCCATTTTTAGCAAGGGCTGCTTCAAAGGTAAAATATTTGCTATAATAAGAGCCGTGTTCATCTGTAAGAATTACTACTACTATAATTCTAGTAAATAGCTCATGTTTCTATTCAAAACTGTAGTGAGTAGTAAGAATATTCATGAATCGGGAGAGTTCAGCTAAGTGCTGACTAATAGCTGCCACAAGGTGTTGAGCTGCTAACATCACTTTAATCCTATCAGTTTTGAATAAGGAATTAAAATATTCAGACTATAATTATCCAAGAGAGAGCAGAGGTGGTGAGTGATTAGCAAAGGGCTGAGTGTTGGCTGAAGAGAAGAGGCTGAACTGACAGCATTTAATACAGAGACAGAGCTGAACTGCTTCTACAGTCCACTGCAGGTTCTATGAAAGGAAAATGTAGATGGAATTCCCCAGGGTATGTTTACAAAGAAACCCTGGGGACAAGCAGAGAGTTATGCAATAGAGTAGTATAAGTGAGTAGCTGGTATCAGACTGTATAATAATACTACCTGCTAATACTGGCTGCTTCCAGCTCTTAAGCAGCTCTACTGACTCTTTCCTTCCCTCAGACTCTGCCTCTTCCAGAGGAGTTCTACTGCTACTGTTCTTTACACTGAGGAGAGCAGAGACTTTATCAGGAGGGATGGAGGTCAGCATAGACTGTAGAGCTGCTGTGTGTCCACTGTAGGCTGCCCTATGCAGTGCTGTGTTTAGGTTGATATCCTGTATGTTGAGCAGAGAGACTCGTTGCTCTACTGACAGGCTGATCAGTAGAGACTCTCCTATCTCTGTATATCCTCTCCCTGCAGCCCATGTTAGAGCTGTGTAACCCAGTCCATCCTTCACAGCTATCAGCTCATACTTCTTACCAGAGGATACTGTATGAAGTATAAGCTCTACTAATTTTCTATCTCCCTTCAATACAGCCCTGTGCAGAGCTGTATGTCCACCCCAATCCTTCACAAACAGCAAATCATCTGCTATTCCTCTCAATGGAGTGAGTAACAGATGAGCTACTACAGGGTGTTCACTTGAGATAGCCAATAGCAGAACTGTATACGACTTACTAACTCTGATAGCTGTTATAAGCTGAAGTAACTGATCAGGAGGGGTGGTTGTTACAGCAGCCCTAAGAGAGGTAATGTCAGGAGCTCCACTAGCTCTAATATACTCCCTAATCCATTGCTCCATTGTCTACTGTAAAATACTCCACAAAGTAAAATATGATATAGAAAAATGAAGACAAACTGTGACTCAACTGCTGACTCTGGGTGAACTGATGACTTATAAAGCTGCCAACCATAACAGAGTTACTGCAGGTGAACCCTGGATATTCACAGAGTATAAAAAGGAGACTAGGAATGTGATACTCGGAGCTGGGAAATCAAGCATCTTCACTCCTGCTATTTGCTCTCTCATGTGTTTATCTAATTGAAATAAACTTAGTGAAAATTTTCGAAAATTGCAAATGAAAAAGCAGGAAGTTGCACTAAGATTCATAGTCTCCTAAAATTCATAAGGTCTCCTACTTTAAACACTAATTTCCTATAAAACTGGTGACTAAATACAATCAGTTGCCTGCAGCTGATTCTGACCAGAATAAAGGCAAGAGAAGCAGTCAAAAACTGCAGTTTCAGAGCTCCTCACTCTATTCAAAAGAGGAATATGACATATTTACAGTAGGACATGTTTGCAAGTACAAAAATGACTGAATAATGAAACCAGAGTCTCCTGACCTTAACTTAACCTCACTAGAATACAGACTCTATGAGTCTCCTCAGGATAGAGAGTGATAGTCTCAGGAGGTCAGATTTATATTATAATATCACTGACTCAGTGTCTCTCCTCATACACTCTATTATTCTCAGTAAGTATAATATCAACATATGTTAATATAACAGCGAAGTTATACTTACATGTAGGTACTCTGTATGTGATATGTTTGCAGACTGTTCCATGTGTTTTATAGCTTGAATATGTCTCCACCCCTTTTTCAACAATCTGCCTCTTGATTGGTTGAAGCAAATATAATTTATTTAATTACAGAGTAGTTTGCCGACCAGTAATGACAGTGAACAGTTAACCTTGTAATAATATTGAGTAATGTACACGGAACACAATATTTAAATAATTCACCATGTGAGTCTATTATATGAAAAAGACATTTGATGAATATTTAAAGCAAGTCTAGGACTAATGCTAGTTATATGTGTGAGCCTAACAGCACAAGGTGTTTTGGGGTGCCAGATTACCGCCGGGTCTCACAGTGGAAAAAGAAACCTCGTTGTAAAAGCTGCCGAGTAACAATACAGTAATATTATATCTCTACTTCAGTAGTTCAACCATCCACCATAATCATTATGGTTTGAACTATTGAATACTTGAAATGTCTATATTACTATCAACTGTATTATTATTGCACCTTCACAACACATAAAACAGCGTAATATTCTCCCATTTTCCAACATTCTAGATGTTTGAATATGCCTAAGCAACAAGTAAATGTTTTACATGCGATCTCTATTTTTCATTCTAACTGCACTAGCGAAATCCTCTACTAGGAAGTTATGAACTATCTTTCATCTTTGTCATAAGCTCACAAAGATTCTTATAGTAATTTCGTTGTTGATAAATATAATTTTTGAACAATAACTTTGAAGTTATTTTGGTCATATAGCTTCCTGTCATATTTTAAAAATCATAGTGTTCAGTGAGTTAAAAAAGAGCATCATAAAGTGCCAAGGTGATCAGAGAAAACACTACTATGCTGAGCCTTGTACATATGTCAGTGAAAATATGGACCAAATACTTTAGGATTTATGAATTGTTCATATGAAATGTTGTACATAGATACTCACCATAACAAAAGTAGATCTCCAGCTCTCTACATCCAACTCAAGCTGTCTCCGCTCTCTTCTAGTGATGAATGTTAACTGACAGTTATAAAGCTATTGCCACACAAGAAGCCCAGACCACCCTGGTGTACCAGACAAATACCAGACAAAAAGGCCACCCAGATATAACAAGCCACTGTACTTGAAGGCAACAGGAAGTAACAATGAGTACACAACTCCAATGTGATCTACTGGGAGTAGCTCATCTATCTACAAATATTGAATAGTTGCACTGCTTGTAGGACAAAGATAAATCACTTAATTGATAACATTTCCTCTTTCAGTTTCAGCATATGCTAGACCAAGCTTGTGAAATATGGCCTGTGAGCAGAACCTGCCGCAGATAAAATTGAGATAAAATTCCGAGTTTGTCAAAAAAGAAGTGAGTCACTTACCACTGCTCAGCACTGCTAATGTAACTACATAGATATCCAAGCAACAATTTACTCCAACTGTAATGCACTTCACATATAAACATCAACAAGTACTTATCAATGTGCAGTGCAATTTTTATAATGAATACAAACCTGTTGTTAAGACAAGTTAACAAAAATCTAAACATGAAAAAACTATCCTTCGTTTTTTCGTGACGTCATTTTATCGTTGGCGGCCATCTTTATAGACAACTTTTTTGTTAGAAACTTGAAGCTTTTGCAATGATAATTTGAAAACGATCTTTTTGTTTGCAATTTATTATTATAGTATCAAAACAACATTTAAAATTACAAATAAATCAAAGAAAAACGATCGTTTTCTATAAAAATGGCGGCTTTTTCGTGAACGTGCACATGCGCAAACGACTTGATGACGTCAAAAAAGAACGATGAATATTAAATCTTGTGTACAAGTCTAAATATAGAGAAATTAGGCTGTACAAAATTTTGAAAAGTGTTGTATTTCTTTTAAAAAGAGATTTAACAGCTGCACAGAACACGCATCTTATAAATTCATCTAATGGTTTCAAGCTGACAAATTTCATTTAAGCAAAAAAAGATTTTCAGATCATGATTGAAGGTCATTTAGCATAGTTTTTGAGCAATAGCAAAAGCCAAGGACAACTGCGAATCACCGTTACTACGGTTACATCGTGTACAATCTTTATGGCAAAGAAAAAAAGATACTCGATGTACTACCTGTATTATTTATTCAATGTGAAGGTTTAGGGCCGTCAAACACAAGCCATTTCCACTCTTCGCTGGTGATGAGTGTAAACTGATTGCTATAAAGCTATTAGCACACAAAAAGGACCACCCAAGTGTTAAAAGCTGCTTTATTTGAAGGCATGAAGCGGGTACTAATGAAAGCACAACTCCAATGTGATCTGCTCAGATCAGCTCACTTATCTACAAATACAGAATGGTTATGCTGCTTGTAGGACAAAGGGGAGTTCCTGAATGGATAGCAGTTTCTCTTTTAGTTTCAGCATATGCTAGACCAGGCATGTGAAACATGGCCCGAGGGAAGGACTCTGAGTATGTAAAAAAGGAAGTTAGTCTCCAGGTATTTTCATCAAAATTTGAGATTTTTGAAGATAAATGCAATCCAAATGCTTCCTACATCTGCTTGAGAACATTAAATCTGTAAAAGCTCTCATGTCATGCTCTCATGCACTGACACAAGTTACCCACTATAAAAATTGCATATAAAACTAGAGATACAACTATAGTTTTATAGTATGCATCTATATAATTTTATATTTGCAAACTATAACATTTCATATATTCTGATCCGCTATGAAAGTCGCATACGGACACAAAATAATGCATTATTTTTGGACTCTTGTTATACCATTTGGTCAGAAGAAAATAATATCACACATTTTTAGAATTTGTGTAATAGGTTTAGGTGTTCATTTTACACTACCACGAGTAATCACAGTGCTAGCTTCGTGATCACGCGTCACCTTCCTTAAATGTATTCTCTATGTGACAGACAAATAAATTGCATGGATTGTTTCTAGCAGTTCAGAGAATAAGTGCAAAAAAACTTCATTTCAAATGACTCACTGAATCGGTTTGAACCGGTCTACTGATCTCACTGAAGCCTACTGATATTTCTCAACAGGTGGTCTCCATATCCAACAATAATGAAACGAAGCAGTGATCAAGATTAACAAATTAACACATGAATGAAACAGTTAAATGTGCTGCCGCTCAGGATATCACACCTCATAGTGATGCACTTGTGAAGATAATAAGATGCCAGGTTAAAAAAACAGGCAGTAGCAGATAGACTACAGGAGTGTAGTGAGAAAAAAAGGGCAGATGATATGAAACTTGTTTACACTCATGAATAGCGAACATTAAAAACCAGATTGATTTGCTTTAACATAAAAGGCAGTTGATATTTTAGAGTGTATATTTAGCTTCAACAAATTATTTTATATTTTTTTATTTATTTCAAAGCAGTATGACAGTAAGGGTTACACTATTTTTTACAGCTCCTGTCTGTCTTGTCTACTTCTGTCCTGTCTTAGTATTAAATAGGTAGGAGTAAAAATGAAGATGTAATTCAGTTGTGTGCCAAGGCTTTGTTTTATTTTCATTTAGATAGTCTGAAGTACACAAATAATTTTAACACAAATTGCTATGCTGTTTTTACTACTTGATGCTGGTACTAATTTAAAAGGAACAAAGCTATAGTTGAAGAGCTTCAAACAGGGTGTTCCATATACCAGTAAACTATAGACCACCCACTGCTACGGAACTGTTAATTTGTGATCACCACGTTGCAATTTGTGTAAAAACGGACTAATTGATAATGGTAAACTCCATGATTCAGAGACTCCAGCAATACCAGTAATTTGACAATATATTGCTTCACATCTTCTCCATGCTTCACAGACTGGAGCAAAAGGGTGACAATACCTTCATGGATAGCATTCTAGTGACTGATACTAAAGATAAGGGTTTTCTTATGGAGATACTGTACAAGTTGGAGCAGCTATGGTAACTTTGAAGTTGTCTCTTTTGCTATAGAATACTACATAGGAAGTCTGTGTGTAATATATAATAACCTATCATCTATCTGCTAATTATGTAACCAATGCAGATAAAACTAAAGTAGGCACTCCTACAGCGTGAATAATCTGCTTTAGGATTGTTTACATTATTGGGATTTTACATTATAAGAACAGTAAAATACAAATAAATTGTCTAATTCATTCCAAAATCTTGCCAAACTTGCCCCTTCAGCTATACAAAAAGGAAAAAAATCTATAATTAACATTATTAATTATAGGCTGTACGGTGACCGCAGTATTATTGGATTGGTTCGCATCGACAACTTTTCTCTTGTTTCTGATCGATCTCACTGGTTCCATAGTCCATTATTGTGGTACTTCAACAATGGGTTGATAAGGAACAAACAATTTCAATATTTATTTACAAAAAATTCTCATATTCTTCTAAACAGCAAAGTGTATTCTGCAAAGTAAAACTCATAACAAATATTTTATATGTTTACAATTAAGCAAAACAACAAAGTATTTTTTATTATAAAAGCACAGTATTACCTGTTTGTCATCTATCTGCTTTCAGGGGTCAAGGTTGGGATAAAAAAGAACTTTCGACAAAAACCCAACTCATGACATTAATATTGATGAACCGACGCTGTAACACCCGCACCGATCGCCTTTGTATTTATGACTAATTGCACAGCTATCCTATTTTCTGTGTTGGCGACACATGTGACGGTCTATCACAATGAACTAAAATGTGAAGTAAGTTGTATATATACTAGATATAATGCTATAAACTCATTTTTTATTGCACAAATGCAGTGAGTTAGATTAACATTCAAATCGAAATTGTGAACCCACTTGACTTGACGCTTTTAGTTATATGAAAGTTTTATGTAATACGAAGCAAAAATTTTACATAAATTATCTACATTATCTGGAATTAAGGTTATAAAAGTTATAAGTTGTAGGAGCGTCTACTGTGTT
The DNA here is from genome assembly GCF_963576615.1 of Watersipora subatra. Classification (NCBI taxonomy): domain Eukaryota; kingdom Metazoa; phylum Bryozoa; class Gymnolaemata; order Cheilostomatida; family Watersiporidae; genus Watersipora; species Watersipora subatra. Next base: position 52,859,715 of record NC_088713.1, read on the forward strand.
GAATTTGAACCATATAAACAGTAGCGTCTATACTAGTCTTGCTTTGATTATAGCTGAATACCAAAGAATAGTTGTACTTACCACAGTGAACTCTCTCAACCCTTACACCTCAGAGCTAGTAGTCAAGTAGAGAATATTGCTAAAGTGATGTTCAATCACAGACAAGATGATTACCTGGTAGACTTCTGACATGTGGGAGCAGGTGACCTCAATCATGTCTATGAACATTATAATAGCGGTGAGAAAGATACCAGTTATGGTGCTTATAATGAAACTGGTGTAACAACCAACAACCATAGGCATATACTGTCATACCTCAACTTACATGCTTAATGGGTTCTAGGATAAAGTGAGTATGTCAACTCTCTTTTGTGTCAATTTGAATTTCCCCATGCAAAAATACTATATACAAATTAATTTATTCCAACCCTTGGAAAAGGACCACCTCCAAACTAAAACCTAAACATAACATAAAAAACATGTTTGTAAGTGTTCACAATGACCCTAGTTACATTGACTCGACTCAACCTGTAGACCTGGTTGACCCCTGTTAACCATTGACCCTGACTCAACTACAGTTCACCACCTGTGCTCACCAAATAACAAATAACTACATAAATATAATTCTAGTCCTGTATTTAAGGAAGTGTGACAACTCCAAAGTAAACAGTCTATAAACAACTTTATATTAATAGAAAAGAGTTGCCTACAAGTTTCCAGTCATCAATAACACAGGTCAAGGAAAAATATTAAGTTGAGCTGTGATAGTCATTTAGCCAGCTATCTACTTGACTAACTCAAATTCAATGGTCAGGGCAACACAATGTTGTTGTGCCATTTGCTGTTGACCAAAGATGTTGAAAGGCTTTATTTAAAATAGCTTAACATTTGTAGCAAAAACAGATATTATTACTAATATAATTATGGGAAGGGTTGTGATTCCAACTTACTATTCAGCTAAGTATTGCTAAGGAATTTAGGTCTATTGTTTGCCACTGTCTATTGATAAAAGCAACCAGATATTTTTTGTGTAATCAGGAGAAGTTTCTTCAGAGAACAATTGGTAATATTTCCACATGCTTTCTAGAATGAGGCATTAGCATTTCAACAGGCATCTCACAGAGGAATAATCTAGACTTGGTTTTAACCAGGGACGCAATAGAGCTGTACTCTGTCATTGCAGTGCAGTCATTTTGCAGTACATTACAACTACTAGTGCGTGGTACACAATTACTGCTACTTCTAATTCACTCCTACAGCAACTTTCTGACTGCAATCTACTTGTATGAATCATTACCTAAAAACCAGCAATTCATGTGTACTGCAACTGCGCATTCTGTATAACTTGAAACTGCATATGTACTGCAACCGTGCATTGGTATGAAGTTGATACGGTGAATCACCTAAAACAGCTGGATTTCTAAGCATCTGTACTGCATCTTATGAAATTGTCAGATGCTGTATTAAACAAGCATATGAACTCACACGCTAACTCCCATATTACTTTAAAATAGGGCGTCAGATATTGTTATCAATTGTAAAGATCTATGAGCTCAAGTTCCAGAGCTTAACACTACTAAAAAGCTAGTGCTGGAATGGCTATTGCAGCACTAGCTTTGTAGGAATTTGAACGGTACGGAGGCCTTTAATTAAATTAAAACTTTTAAAAAGTTTGAAGTTTAAAAGCGCTTATACAAATTAAAAAGTTGTTTGCCCACCCAAACTCTAGTTTGAGCAACATTTACTTCTTACACTAGTGAATTAGTTATAATTATGTTACAAAATTTTATGAAAATGTGCTGCGCATGAATGTACAGTATAATAAATACTCATACATAAAATTTACTGCAACTGCAATGCATTTTACATATAGACATCAGTGAGTACTTATCAAGGTGCAGTGTGATTATATAATGGTAAAAATCTCGGTTTTAACACAAAGTGCAAACATGGAGTTATTAGTTATTAGCTACTGCATAAAATCTTGAGAAGTTTAATATCTCTTCTCTTTTAAAAGAGATTTGATGGCTGCACAGTGCATACACCTTATGAAAGTCATCAAATGGTTTTAAGCAGACAAATTTCAAGCATGCAGAAATTTTTTTTAGATTACCATTGAACATCATTTAGCAAACTTTGGAGCCATAGAAAAGGTCAAGGACTATTATGACTCGATGCTATTATGGTTACAAAGCGTACGATCTATATGATAAATTAAAAACTGGATTATTTTCCATGTGACAATGTCAAGTCGTCCAACTCAAACCCTTTCCACTCTTCTTCAGTGACAAATATGTTCTAGTTCCATCATAATATAAATTGTTCATATGAAATGTTGTATCTAGATTCTCACCATAACTAAAGTAGATCCCAGCTCTCTTCATCCAACTCATGCTCTCTCCACTCTCCTCTAGTGTGAATGTAAACTGACAGTTGTAAAGCTATTACCACACACAAGCGGACCACCTAGCTATAACAAGCCACTGTACTCGAAGGCTACAGGAAGTAACAATGAGTACACAACTCCAATGTGATCTACTGGGAGTAGCTCATTTATTTACAAATACTGAATGGTTTTACTGCTTGTAGGACAAAGGTGAGTCGCTGAATGGATAACAATTCTTCTTTCAGTTTCAGCATATGCTAGACCAGGTAAGTGAAACATTTGGCTTGTGGGTCATATGGTCCACATACACATGAAACATATCTATAGACTATCATATGGCCAGTGAACAGGACTCTGAGTATGTCAAAAAATGAAGTGAATCAAAAGAAAGTGAGAAGAGAAAAAAATTAGCAGTAGGAAAAAAGGTAAAATTGCGTAAAATTAAAATATTTTGTTGATATTAGAAGTGTTTGATAAGAATATGCAAGCAGCAAAGGGTAGTAGTAAAAATATGTCTATTGCTGGGGTTGTATATTACTGAGAAAAGATTGTCTTACCTTTTTAAGTAGTGTCACAACTCCCACTATACACACATTCCTCAGAGGAGAATAACCCGTTCTATATCAGCCTATCACCTGAGAAGAGAAGAATATTATTCATGGTTACTCATAGACAGGAGAGAGAGAAAGGCTGACATTGAAAGAAGGCAAGACAGAAGAAAAAGGAGACTAGAATAAGAATACAACAAGGGGAATAGTATAAGTCACATATTGTACCTCTCACTTGAGGGGGAGGAGGTACTAGGATGAACCAATGAAATACAGCCCCCAAGGATAGCCGACGACTATCATATGGGCGGGGTTTAATAATGGAGCTCTGTTAGGATTGTGCAAGCCTGGGTTTCGGAGCAAACACAACTCTCGCGGGGTGGTCGCGTTGCCTTGTCAGGTTTTGGAAAACCCGACTCGCTGTTATTGTTTCATCAACTCATTCAGTCAGTAGATCCCGCGGTTCACAATAGCGAACCTTGAATTTCTACGATATAGGGGTGATACCTGACCAAAATAATCGATCCATACAAAATAAAACATTTCAGATTACCTGCTTTTAGTAATTTTAAAATTGGTAAAGGTCGTAGTATATGCCTAAAGTTGAATATAATTACCCGAACAACGGCATTTTTTTCTAGTTTTTGATTAATATTTTGCCACCCCTAATATAAAATGACAAAGTCTATCATCGTTATCACATCGTTTTACCTGGCCAATAAGATGGGTAAGCAGGCAAAGCTGTGCAGTGTAGTTTTCATACTCAAAATCTTAATGCAAAACCGAATTTGAGCTATTTTACGATTGTCACTATTAATATCACGAATGCTTGTGAATGGCAACTGACTGATCATAACGGTGACAATATTGGGATATTATATTTATTTGACCGCAAAATGAATTCAACAGATAAGTAAAATAACCACATAATATTTGTAAATTTACAAGGTGCTTTATTCAGCATATTTGTTTGTTCAGGTGCCGTGTTCGGGTTGAAGATGTGGTTGCGTCAAAAAATTCAATTTAATGAAATTAAAACCCATAAAAGGTTAATACATCAGCTACAATTTGATGCTATTTTTGTCTTTTTAGACCAACCCTGTCCAGAGATATATGGGTTTGAATGAGGCCCTCTTTTAAAAAGCTTACGTTCTAGCGGGTGCTTCTTTCGTGACATCACAAGCAAGATATCTGAAACGAAACCATGAGCGATAAATATGAGGTCGCTTCGTTAGCCAATCATGAGCGCGAAATTTTTATATAGGCCGTAATAAATGTTATCACTCGTAAAACGCGTTGTCTGTGAACTCGAAGATTCTCATCGTTAGAGAATTCTCATCGTTACTGATTCAACGCGTTTCAACAAATACTAAGTTATACATAGTTTTAAAATGGCTTCAAGTTCGAGCGAGTGCGACTCAGAGTTATCTGAGCAACTTTTAGTAAAAGATTGGAGTAGACAGCCCATGGTCAAAGCTGACAGGCGTCATCAGCGTTTTGCTGCAGAAGAAGACAGAATGGAGGTAAATTAACTTAGAGTCTTCTATACTTAAGTAAATGTAATATTTTTTATAGTCATAAATACATATACTAATTAATAAAATGATAATTCTTTGCTATCTCCAATCATCGTTTTATAGCTTATCTGCCGTTTTACCTAGCTTTAATATTTTTTTCGAATTTTCTTTGGTAAATTAGAGTCATGATTACAAATTATTTTCACTCATAGGAAGGGGGTAAAATTGATTGATCATTGCAAATCTTTAATTTCCAGAACCAAAGCTTTGAATCGTTGGCTTGGCATGCTTGTGCCTTTATTAAATGTTTATTCGTTTTTAAAATTACATGCGCAATCTATTCAACTCCCAATTTGGAAGCTGTCAATAGATACGCTTTAGAATGACATATCTATGAAAGACATATATTTATTGCATTTGTTTTACTGATTACAGAATGTTTATGTCGTCCCACCAGCCGAAGAAGCTTTGTCAGTGTGGAAACTGCCATAAAGGGGAAAGAGAGACTTGAATGTGTGCTGCATAAGCCATGATGTTTTGTTTGAGTTTGTTGCAGTAGATGAATTTGTCTTATTGTATCAGCTAATACTATCTGAGTGGCCACGACTTGATGAATATTCTTAATAAAAGCTTTATGCCGAGATGAAAATATTTTTACTTGTAAAAATTATATAATAAAATAATATTGTTGAAGATAATGCAAAACATGATTTGAAGAATATTGTAGTGAATTGGATATGGTATATGGATGTCCGCAGAACTGGAGAATGTGAGTTCACATCCAGTTTGCAGCAGACTTCTCATCTTTAAAACTCTATCCCTATCTATATTCTTTTCAAAAACGTGGCTGACTTATTTCACTTCGGTAGTTTTTGGTAAGAATACTACTAGTAAGAAACTAGTACGTAGACGGTGTAGGCAATGATATACAGCCCCGCCCCAAGGATAGGCAACAGACATAATGTGGGCGGGGCTTATGGGAGGCTGTATATCGTTAGTATGGGTAGCTGCAGAACTGTGCTGATACAAAGACCGCGTTATACATAGTTGACTTGACAGAATTACCGTAGACCGGTGGAATTGGTAGTCGGTACCCAAATGTTTACACAACATTTGGAGAAAGTGAGTAGAACAACTTTTCAATTTTCGTTATTTAAGGCCTTTGAAACATTTATAATAATGCATCTGTAGCAGGATTTAAAATTTTATTCTAGCCAACATGAGCAAGTACAAAATAAGATATATGTCAATAGAGCCGCGTAAGACTAGACTTTTATCGCAAATAGCCGATGTGAATACGTGAGATAGAGACAGGTTGCCTAACGCGTGACATCATTTTGGGCAAGTCTGGGCACGTTTTTGTGGCCTGAGCGTTTTTACGGCGATCAGATTTTTTTGGTTTTAATCTTCAAATATCTTGGCAATGCGATCGCGTAACACAACAAACAACATATCAACTGATAGAGAAAAAAAAGCTTTCTTTTAAGATCAACTTAAATTTGACTCAACCACATCTTTAATCCTAACAGAGCTCTATCATTAAACCCCGCCTTAATGAGCGCCGTCGGCTATCCTTAGGGGGCTGTATATCATTGGATGAACATAGTAGATATTGTGAGGAGGTGGAAAAAGAAGTTTAAACTTCCACTTTAAAGCTGCAGGAGAGAAATCAGAGGAGTTCAAAAAATTTGGGATGACTGTAGACTGTGAGTCAGTGATTAGTGTGAGGTGCCTATATCTTAAGTGATCTAGGGCAGGGTGGAGTGGAGAGATCCTCAATGTGTAGCTTGAGATCTTCCTGATTCCTAACTTCAACATAAAAACTGTGACAGTGGTGCATGACTTGCCCATAAATAAAATATAAGAAGTACCAAAGAATCTAGAAAGTCTAAATTATCATACTGAAGGAGGACAACAATTAACAAAATAAGATGAATGATAAGATGAATACAGACAAAACCTGATGAGCTGATGAGACGTTATACTAATTGAATTCCTTTCTAACTGACCTGCTAACAAGACATATTCAAATGAGCCCTGAATATGACTCTGTCAGTGACTCAATTTCATATGGTGAGATTCAACATCTTAATGGGTGAAACTTGAACAGATATTAAAAAACTCTACCAGATATTTGATAATTATTAAACTACTGTAGTTTATACATTTCTATCAGTATTACTATATAAATATTAGTGCTTAGAGAGATTTTTATCATCTGAATATGGGTGTCTACCTAAGCCTTTGTGTGCATCTGATTATACATCATACTACTTGATGTTCACAGCAAGTACAACAAAATACTAGAAAAAGTATGAATACACCTTCTAATCTTATGTACCTCATGTTATGGTATTTAGAAGCACCTGCAAGTCCAAGAGCCATAGCTCAAGTCTACTTGCTCTGATGGCAACAAGAGCAGTGTTACTGGCTTCTGGTGAAAACAAATCAAAAATAGTTTAAGAGCACTGTACAGGTTGAGGGACGGGTCTGTATTTTGAGTTTGAAGGTATGCTAGTGGTACTGAGTCTGTATACATATTTACCTGATGAGAACTTATTACCATCAGAACAAATATGTAGCCAGAAACAGAATTGCAAGTACTGACTTCTAGCAGACATCAGCCATGTTAGTATATCCGGATACTGAGATGACCCACTTTATTATTAATATATATTACATGTAGATGCTGTATTAAAAAGGTAGATTAGGTGCTGCAGTTATAAACAAACTATACAAAAATCTATTTTAAAATTTTATAAAAAGTAATATCTGACTAATATAAAAATTATAACTGTGCATTGATAAGTACTCACTGATGTTTATATGTAAAATGCATTACATTTGCAGAATATCTTTGCATGGATATTTATGTAGGTGCATTAGCAGTGCAGAACAGTAGTAAGCGTGCCACAACCAAGCAGTATTACAGCTTTGCGTAGTTTTACTACTGCATGGTATGCCCTATAAATGCACTACAACTACATTATTTGCTAATGCTCATGAAGCAGTATTTTTTATAGTGGTGGTATTATCTACAGGACAGTATGTAGTGCTGAATGGAGTGGGTGTGTTGCTAGTGCAGATTTTGCAGTTTACTATGTAGTAGGAACTTTGGCGTTACGGTGTACATATATGCACAGTAAATGTTCGTGACAACTCATCAAAAAATCAAGTATTGAGTTGACATTGGTGTAACCACAATACAACTGCAATATGTGAATTCTGGTTAAATTTGAGCGTGAGTGGACAAACAAATTAATCACACTGAGCACATTGTATAGAGTTGAATAAAAATTTATTATCGTTTTAATATACAATTTCCATGAGAGTGTAACACAAAGACCCAAATTCCATCGCAATAAATTAATGAGTCAGGCGATCATGCATGAGCCTCTATTTTCCGATGATATGAATGTTAAAGCATAAATTTGATTGGTTGATGATAATTACTGGAGGCAATCCTAGCTGAAGGTGTCTACCTAATCCAGTTGTTTTTTCAACTTTCAAACAGGATCAACTGTGGTGGAAACATTGGGCAAGGTGCAGTAATAATAAAATTACAGAGCAGATGCTTAACCCTGGCTCCCATATCGATTGCGAGACTCCGGCGGTAAAATTGAGCAGCCAAACGCTAGCGACGCTAGGCGGCTTATGTTCACATAAAGCTGCATCCCTAATAACAGCATAAAAATGTTCGCTCGCCATCACGTTTTAATAATGTGGACCTTCACCTGTACAATGCATTTCGGGAAGGTTTTGCTTGTGGCTCTTCGCAAGGTTTGAAAAGCGGTAAACTCTTGCGTTGCCGCCGGCAACTACCGGAGGTCATCGGCGGTACCCGATGCGTAGGTTCCCGTTACACGGCTAACAGCCTGCGGTGCTGTTGCTGGTGCTTTGCGGAAGGTAAAAGAAACAGGCTTTAGAGAGCCAGCAGTGGCTGTTGATCTGCAGTATGTACTTCACACTATTGTGTGGTTGCTGAAAGAATGAACATTCACTGTATGCAGGAAGGGCTGGTTTCAGATCAAGCGTCATGGCAGATGGCAGTGGACACTGCGCAGTAAAGGTTGTAAGTAGAGGTTCTAATGCTCTGCAAAATTGCACTATGCTACACTGTAATGACACATGTAACAGGGCAGTCATAATATAGATGTAGCCATTCAATAAGAAATATAAAGGAATGAAAAGGAATGAAAAGGGTTGTAAACTTAGATTTAACATATCAAAAACCAATAGATATGAATGAAGATATTCATAAACATAGATGTATCCTATCAAAAAATAGAGATTAATGAATATAGTTGTAAATATACATGTAGATGTAAAACTATCAAAAACCAATAGATATATGAAAAAAGATAGTCATGAACATAGATGTAACCTATCAAAAACAAATAGATATGAGTCAAGATAGATGTAACATAGATGAAACCTATCAGAAACAAATAGAGATGAATGAAGAGATAATAATAAAGATTGATGAAGGTAGTTGTAAACATAGATATAACCCTCAGAAACAAAGAGAGATTAATGAAAATAGAAAAAAACATAGATGTAACCTATAAAAAACCAATAGAGATGAACGAAGCGAATCATAAACATAGATGTAACCTATCAAAAAACAATAGAGGTGATTGAAGCAATTCATAAACATAGATGTAACCTATCAAAAAAAAACAAAAGGAGATGAATGTCGATAGTCATAAACATAGGTGTAACCTATCAAAACAAATAAGGATGAATGAATAGTTGCAAAAATAGATGTAACCTATCAGAAAAAAATAGATACAAATGAATATATTAATAAACATACATGCAGATGTAACTTACTGTATCAAAAACAAATAGAAATGAATGAAAACAGTGATAAACATATATGTAAACTAGCTAAAACAACTAAAGATGAACAAAGAGAGTCGTAGATGTGGATTTACCCTTTCAAAAACAAACAAAGATGAAGTCGATAGTCGTAAACCTAGATGTAACTTATCAAAAACAAATAGATATAAATGAAGAGAGTCATAAACATAGATGCAACCTATCAAAAGCAAATAGAAACAAATGAAGTTAGTCCTAAACATAGATGTAACCTATCAGACACAAATAGAGATTGATGAAGATAGTTGTAAACATAGATGTAACCCTCAGAAACAAAAAGCGATAAATGTAGATAATCGTAAACATAGATGTAGCCTATCAGAAACAAATAGAGATAAATGAAGAGCGTCGCAAACATAGATGTAACCTATCAGAAACAAAGAGAAACGAATGTAGATAGTTGTGTGATGAGAATGATTGTAAACTCTGATTGGCCAACTGATTACAGTCAATAACTCAGGTTGAGGTTTGAAATGATTTGTTGATACAGTATTCAGTTGTTGATGTAGCGGGTGGTAGGTGTAAGTTATGGAGCTGTTCACTATATTGTGCCTAAGTAAATGTATTAAGGACTTGAGTTAAACCAACATGAAATTAAGTTTTCTTTCGAAAATAAAAATACACAGCCACAACATACATGTATTCACACTATTTCATACAAAAATAGACTGAGTTACGTGTAGTAAATTTACACAAAAGTCTACAATAAAACTCAACCTTGCTTCATTAATTTGTGACCTTTTGCTCTTGTACAGATCACAACAAGTACAAGTGATCTCAGTGAGTAACACTGAGGAAGCAATTCTAGAGAGACCTTAAAATACCCAATACAATTTTATTTATGTGAATATTCATATAGGAAGTATACCTCAGTTGGTAGGGGAGTTCACTGGTGACCGTGAGATCCTAGCTACCACTGCTCCCTTTCCTAGCTACCCGGTAGCTGAACCAGGACAAGGCTGTGATAAATGGGCTACTGGTTAAAAGGATTAAATGGACTCGGTCACGCAGAACCAACAGCACAGCTTATCAACTGTTCAGTGACGAGCAACGGACATGAGAAACATACATCGTTTCGGATCACAATGAACATTCTACATCATAGGTCACAAATCTAAACTGAACAATCAAAGCCAACTTGGCATCTACCTAGGTGTAAACCTGCGTAATAAAGGATTCTACGAAATGAACAATCTAAACCATAGCGTTGTCACCGCAAGAAACATTGTCGTACACGACACTGCAACTAACCCTAGGCTATGACTACAAAACTACTCAGCCTTCCTACAGTACTCAGACACAGACTGACTCAACTGAGGCTACACACGGTTCAACTGAGCCACAGACTGACTCAACTGAGTCAACTCACGGTTCAACTGAATCATTTCCACTCACTACACCATCTCTGCCACAACCTATGTCACAAGGCAGACCCAAGCGAGTAACTCGACCACCCAGCTACCTAGCTGATTACCACATTAAGACAGCAACTGTAGAATACGCCTACAACACAACGCAGCAGATACCCACTACATATAATGAAGCAATAAACTCGGAGGACTCCGATGAATGGCGTACTGCTATGGACAAAGAAATATCAAAAATTCTCGACAACAACACATGGGAACTCACCACCTTACCAGATGACAGAACAGCAATCGGAGGAAAATGGGTATACACACTCAAACAATCTAAGAACTATAACAATAACCAATACAAAGCGCGATATGTAGCAAAGGGGTATTCTCAAATACACGGACTAGACTACGACGACGTCTTCTCACCAACTACCTGCTTCACCTCAATCAGAACACTTCTACAGGAAGCTAGCAACAACGGACTATCCCTGCACCAAATGGATGTCAAAGGAGCCTACCGGAACGCAGACATCAACAAAGAGATTTCCATCCAACAACCCCCAATATATGAACAGACACAACAAGACAGTAAGAAACTGATATGCCAAATTCACAAGTCACTATATAGACTTGAACAGAGCGGTAAAAACTGGCACAACACACTGACTGACTATCTGGAAACACTAGGACACACACCAAACAAACTTGACCCATGTATCTACACCTACACAAAACCAGAAAAGCGACTCATTATTCTATTTTCGGTAGATGAAAATCATTGCAAGTAACAATAAGGACACAATTATTATAGCACAGTTAAAGGAGAAGCTAAACTCACGATTCAAAATGGATGACCGAGGACCATTACAATGGTTTCTGAGACTTGACTTCACTAGACACTCAGATGGTACTTATCAAATGAGCCAAGAAAATTATGCAGGACCTATCCTACAAAGATTCAACATGGGAGACTGTAAGCCAGCGGATACACCAGCTGCAATGGGACTTCAACTTACCAACCCGACCGACAAAGAACATAACGCTTTCCTAGACACAAAATTCCCCTACAGACAAGCCATAGGAAGCCTGATATACTTGATGACTGCAACACGTCCCGATATAAGTTGGGTAGTATCTAAACTGTCATAATTTCTGGAACGCCCTTGACCTGCACACACCACAGCTGTTAAACGGGTCTTCAAATACATTAAAGGAACTCTCACACACAACCTTCATTTCACCAAGACAACTGGAACGCTAACAGGATATACGGTCTCACTGGGCTGGAGACATCAATGACAGACGATCAACAGATGGATATGTATTCGACCTCGGAAGCACACCTATCAGCCGGAAGACAAGAAAACAGCACACGGTAGCACTATCTTCTTGTGAATCAGAATACTTGGCACTAGCTGAAGCAACTAAAGAAACACTATTTCTACGAGGTTTATGTGCATCACTAAGTATCGTACAATCGGCACAGACAACACTCCACACCGACAACCAAGGAGCCATCGTACTCACAAAGGATGGTGCTAAACACTCGAGAACAAAACACATAGATGTACATTGTCATTTCGTAAAGGAACTGACGAATATCACCTACAAATATATTGCGACCAGGCTTGGGGCCACTAGTGAGTATTGAGCGCACTGCACTATTTGCTGGCTAGACGACAGTAAGGTGCACTAGGCACTGCATTAGCACTAGTGCATGGCATAGTAATAATATAAAATGCACTAGGCACTGCACTAGCAGAAATTCTTGTACACTAGGCACTGCACTAGCACTAGTGCATGGCATAGTAATAATATAAAATGCACTAGGCACTGCACTAGCAGAAATTATTGTGCACTAGGCACTGCACTAGCACTAGTGCATCGAAAAGTGAAGTCAAAAATGCACTAGGCACTGCACTAGCACTAGTGCAGTGTAAAATCATAAATGCACTAAGCACTTCACTATTAAACTTCACTAGGCACTAGACCAATGAGCTTTTTTGCTATAGCAGCGACAAGAATTGCTTGCTAATCAACATATATCTACTGCTATCCACTGCAATATTACAATTATAGCCGTGCAAAGGATGTCAGCCATGTATTTGTCAAATAAACTAGCCTCACCTAAAATTTCAAACAAACCATAGACCTACAATAATGCTCAATATTAAATAGTGCAGATGACAACAGATATCAAATAGTGCAAATGTGCAATGTATTACAATTACAATAACTAACTATACTAAGCAAGCATGGAATGAAAGAATTCACTTCTTATTACATAAATGTACTATGTACAACAAGAAATTCTACCCTTGGATAAACCAGTATCATGTAAACAGTAAGTCATATTGATGGCGAAATTGATAAGCAATATTGTTCAGAGAAGATGTTTATTAGACCGAAGGAACATTAGCCTTTCAAAGTTGGCGTCAGTCAGTTTATATCTATCTGCACAGAAGATTCGACAAGCCTGGCTAAACAAACGCTCTACAGGAGTAGATGATGCTAATACGGGCATATGTAGCTCAGCCAAATGTCTCAAATTTGGATAGGCTTGACAATTCTTCTAGTATACATTTGGCAAATACAACTCTGGCTCAAGATCCTCTGCTAAATACTCATTTACTTCTCTGTCAATAATAGCTTGGCCCGAAATCTTCTTGGCATTGTACGAATTGTTAGTCAAAATAGTTGGAAACAGACGTTTCGTCTTTTTTGCAGCTGGAGCTTCTGTGGCGTCATTTCTAGGCACTGCACTAGCAGAAATTCTTGTGCACTAGGCACTGCACTTGCACTTGCACTAGTGCATTTATGAAACAGTTTCCAATCCGCACTAGGCATTGCACTAGAGAATTTTATGTTGTACTGTGCACTGAATTTGCATAGTGCGTTTATGGGAATTTTCTATTCCACACTAGGCACTGCACTGGTACATACCTTGTCACACTAAGCACTGCACTTGCACTAGTGCACCCAGAGACTCATGTCAAATTTGCACTAGCATTGCACTAGCCATTCTATTTCCAAATTGCACTACACTATGCACTGCACTAGTGCAGTGCGCACTGCACTGCTAGTGGCCCCAAGCCTGATTGCGACCCAGTGTAATCCAGCGGACTCTATGGCCAAACCAGTATCCCGGCACAAAATACAGATGCTCGATACACCAACGCTACCCTCACTGACATAATGGCCACAATAATATATGTTGGATTGGGGGGGGGTTGCTGAACAACAATCCAAAAAATACATTATGTTCACAATATTATATTTTCGTAGAAGTAATGCGGCAATATTTTCTATTCGTGTAATTATTACACTGCAAGTTTCCTGTCTCCTTCTTCCGGTTACAAATTTAATAAAGTTCCATTTTTTCTCGCTGCGTGTTCCTCTTTTTCCGATCTGTACTTACGAGCAACCAACAATGAGCACACAAACAACAATATAGTTGAAGCCATCAAGTTATGTACGCAGTAATTAGTACTGTTATTCTTGGCTAATACTTAGTATTGTTTAGTACATTCATTTAGATCACTAGTGCATCTTTGGGTTGTTTTGTAGTAGGCCCCTACCTACACTTTGGCTTATTTATGAGATGAAAAAAATTAAAACTGATGTTCTCTACTAATTATTATACTGTATAAACAACAAAAAACACTCATAGCATAGATTACAGCATTCCAACACTTTAGCGACAATTAATTGACACTTAAATGAACATATGATATCAAGCCTACTAAACGCCTTGCAATTAGCTATCAAGCTTGAATAATTGCACCCTGAAAGAGTGTTATTTGAGCCTAGCACCTCCTCAAAAATTGAATAAATGTTTTTGGGCCATCTAACTCAGCGAACCTAAAAACAATTAGCTGTTTGAATTATAATCTCATTTATTTGAATGTGTGCAGGCGTTGAATGTAGGCCTGCTATACCTTTGAGTCTCTATGCAATTATCGAGTTTATAAATAATTTCATACATAGTGCTTTGTTTAACTAGAATTTTATTAAATGCTACTGCTTGTCTAACTAGATGACTAATATTATTATTATTATTACTTACAAGTAGTAAATGTAGGCGCACACACGAACAAACAGGCAAAGAGGCGGATTTAAACGAGTAGAATTTATGCAGTGAAAAAGACAAAACTGTGCTCGGCCAACTCTAACTCACGACCTAACATGTTGACGTCTTTCTAACATTTGAGGAATCTCAAAAGTCAGCAGCTACATCTTGCGTTGTTGAAACTTGCGCTATGTCATGGTGGGACTGAAATGAGCGGGTAAATACTAATTCCTATCCAAAAGTCCTAAGTTCGCAGTGTGTGGTATACGGTATATACGGTAGAACATTTTCTATCTTTAAAGTCTTGCAACAACTCGCTTAATCTCTCTCACTCCAATCCTGCCTGTAAATGGTATAGGAAATTATAAATAACCGTAATCTCTTCAGAATGCGGTATCAACTCATTTGTTTCTAGCTCGAGGTGAGCTATGTAATTAGCGAGTGAAGATTTCTGGAATGGAAACAGAAATTTTCCTACCGTATACGTCGTATACCGTAGCTCTTCCCCAAGACTTTTTGGTTCGGAACTAGATTTTTCCAAATGAGCGTCTCGGCTGGTCGTGCTTTTGCATATCGAAGATTTAATTGGCGATAATGCTTACTATAGCGACAATCAAATGTTTAAGTGAGAATTCATGTAGCTTACTTGAAGATTTAATTACTCGGCTAATCATTGATAGACATTTTTCATTGTTGTCAATCTTGTTTATAGATTTGGTATCATTAACACCTCAGTCATACTGTAGTGAGTTTTTGCGCTTGCCTCTCGCTAATATAGCGACTTTTGGCACTTGCAATCATTACTAAGTGAGTTGTGGTTACAATTGTCTTATACTGAATGAGTATTAGCTCTCATGCACAACTATAATTGTTGCAAGCAATATGACTGGAGTAATGAGTATGGCTCTTTATTATGCAAGCTAAAGCTCAACATATATGAGTTAATGTTCATATAATCCACAAATGCCCATATATAGTTGCGTCGCTTGTAGGCAGTATCTCGTGCTTTTTGTTCTTCTGTCTCACTAGTGTATCTTCCTTCGTTATTTGTTTTTTCCCATCATGTTCTACACTGGCTTGCATATCCTTATAATTATACAGTGTTTCATTGGCTTTCTATGCAAGCTGGCTTGCATATCACTACGCTAATCCCAGGATAGCTTGATATCATGTGGCAATTAGAAATAGCTAAGTCTGGCAAATCCTTTACAATACTTTTATGTTTTTACCGCAAACATAGTTGCGCTTCTACCACACAAAAATCTGACTGTTGCTATAAAACAAAATTGCAACAACAACCCAATCAATGGAGGTGGGCACTACTATAATTTTACATAAAGTTTGTTTTGACAATAAGGCGCTGCTGTAATTAGCCTAAATTTTGATGTTCACAAGTGGTATTGAGATGCGAGGCCCACAACTTTCCGCAAGCAATTATCTTATCATCAATAACACGCCAGTGGTTTGTTTCCAAGTATATGTGAACTCTATTTTCTTCTAAAGGTCTTAAATGACAATTATTTTGTCATTACTCACTAGTCAAAACAAAAAGAACGCTATTCCTTTATAAACTTAGCCCTAGTAGTTATGACCTTTTGAAGTTCAATAAGTATGTGTCTACTAGGCATGTCGTGATGGCTCTTTCTGTTGGCAGGGAGGCTAAATAAACTCTCTTTTCTCGGGGCTTTATAGTTTCTTGGTTTTCCACCTCTTTGAGTGAATTGTGTCGACGAATGTGTTTCCTTCTCGATGAGTTGATTCTCTGCAGGCCATTTGCTGCAGGCTCTTTTGGATAATGTAAGCCTTTCTACCCCAGGACACTTATGTATTCGCGGCATCTAACTTTCACATTTTCGCGGTGTCATCCTTTTGCGAAAATATAATGAGCGAAACTAATCTATCATAACGAACGAGCGAAAAAGCGAAGTTAAATAGCTTTGTTCATTGATATCCACAATAAAACCGTCATATTAGAAATGCATGCAATTTTTGTCTGTGGTTGGGCTCAATGAGAAATTTCTGATAAACTTATTATAGCCAATACACCGACTTAGCAGCATGGCAAAGCAAATTAAGATTAGTTTAGTCACCGAATTTGTAACTGATGAGTATAAAATCTGGTAGGTGAAGTCATAAAGTTGAAGAATAATTATTGTAGTGATGAATTTTATTACCAACCAAAGACAATATCAACCCTCATCAGGTCCAACCACATTATCTCTTTCACTGCCAACCATGTAAAAAATCGCTACCGGCCTAGTGCCAGCCATCTTAACGAAATTGCCGATATTGCTTCATGATATTTATACAGTATTTTTTCAAGTTCTACTTTAATTATCTGGATAATCACGAGAATCTAAATTGGCTATTATGTCATCAACAACTAATTACCTGTTTTATGACTCGCGCGGGGTAGTTAATGAACTCACAGAAAAATGTTCGCTTTTAGATTAGAAATTCTCAAACAAAAGTTTAAAATTGCTTCGTTGTTTTAGGCTGATTCTATAAAGAAATCTTTGGACAACACCGTCAATTTCATAAAAGTCTTAAAGACCGTGGGTCATGTGGTCAACAAATAATAAAATCAGGTTACCACGCTGAGAAAGTCCAAAAATGCGTTTATGGCAGTGGCCCCTAGAAAACGCATAAATGTGTTTATGGCAGCGTAAGGGTTAGACAGTTTTGGTTGTGAAGTTGGTTGTTACCTATCTATTTTCTTCTTCTTGGGATTCGAGTGTGAAAGTCACGGCGGGAAGGACCTAGACGTCATTGATAGTCTAAGAAACAAATGGCAGCAAGTGATCAAATTGAATTGTCGATCTCACCCACACATTTCAACCTGTGGTTTACAAATACGAACTAGTCCCAAATTAAATTTTTTTCTTATTAGCAAACTGGGCCTGAAGATTGTAATCTGTTTTTTTGCACTGCATTTATTTTCACATCACTATATTTTCGCACTCGGCAGAGCCGCGAAATTAAGTTGCAGCGAGATTTTACTCTGTGTGCTACTCACGAAACTAAATACTAGCGAAATATGAGTGTCCCAGGGTATGTCTTTGCTCCTTTATCTCTCCACACTTCTTGCTGCTTGGCTCGCTGCCAGCTCAATTCTCTTTGGCTTGCTGCCAGTTCATCGCCGCTTCTGCTTGCTGCCAGCTTCGCCTTATATACTCATTCTCAGATGATTGCCAAGTGTCATTGGTTGCCTACGTTCATTCTTGCAAATCTTACACTATTCTTGTAACGACTATTTTAGTTCCCATGATGTCAGTCAGCATTCTTTTCTGATGTGTGATACCTGATATCTGACGTCTTGACGTCTGACATTCTATGAGATTTCATGATGATTCGGTGTGCCCGTGAATTAAATTAAGTCAATAATTTTTACAAGATCAGGCATAACCTGCAAACCATCAATTGATGATTTGTAAAAATGGATTTTGCTATACTCCTTATCTTGAGACAGTCTTAATGATCTATCTTACATATAGGGCAAAATAGGTATTCGTATTTTATGCCATGCATTCGTATGCATTCTAGAGCCATTACATCAATCTTTTTTGTTTTGCAAAACATTAAAACTCATGCATAATTATATTCCTATTTTACAAAGTCATTTTATCTACAATAAATGATGTTATAAGCTATATCTATAAAAAGTTTTGTAAATATTTGGTTTGATTATGACTGGTTGATAATTCGATATATACATGTATATATGTATCTGTTTGCGTGTTGTCACTCTGAAAAGTTGTTTGCTCTGTAGAATAACCTTTGGTAATTGCTAGAGAGCAATATGATGACTTGGTCATTGTCAACTTCGCATCTTTTATCAACAACTATGAAGTAGCGCGTCCCAGTTTGTACTTTGAAGAATTTCCCCTTCGAGATATTCTTGGGTAAATTTGTCTTCTACGATTTCAACATAGTGAACCAATCTCTTTTTTAAAGCATACCGTATCACCTCTTCAAAATCTCTACAATAGTTTTTAGTTTTATTTCTTCATTGCAATTCTCCGTCTCAGACTTGCTATCATCATCAACCATTGTGCCAGTGAAATGTTATGGCAAAGTTCCTTTGTGCAAGAATTACCTTCAGTAATTCCTCTGATGTATTGTTCTTCTTCATATGTATTAGTGACAATCATAATTAATTATCATATGATCATACGTCTCATTCATGTGTTGTGGTGACAACATATATGGTCGTACATCTACCAGGCTTATTAATATCTATAAACAGCCGTAATGGTTAGATGGCTCCTTTGCATGATACAAAGGAGCATGGGAGTAATACATCATTTACCACAATGTTTGTAGCAGCGGATGGTATTGCTATTTCTCTCAGCTTTTCAGCTTCGAATGTTTCCTATGCGGTCTGTCGTAGCAATGATTCCTACGCTGATGCATTCTTAGTTGTCATGTACAATGCTTCGCATTCCTAGCTTCCCAGTTTCTCATTCTGACCTATTAAAGCTTCTAACGTTGAGGCATTCTTAGCTTACAAGTTTTTCATGCTTTTATTTTAGCGTTACAATTTTTGTGATGCCAATCTTATCTTGATTGCTGCTTTTTGTTACGCTGTTTGCAGCAGACTCTACTTTCAATGTTTTCAACTCTAATAACACCGCATTAGAATTTCAAGACTCATTCACTTAATGTATGGTGACTAGTTATTTGCAAAATATAAAAATAATTTTTGAATTCTCAACCCAATGCGTTATGTTTTATTACAATTACCATCTTCAATACTAAACTCACTTTTACAATGCTTACAATCAATAACCAAGATAAATATACTTGTAACTGAGTTCAATGGATTTTGAATAGCTAGCATATGCTTACTCGCTGAGAACATGTGATTTTTCTGCCATCACCCGTCCGTCCTAAATTAATGTAATTGCAGCTGTGTTTCACGCAGTGTAACTTTTGAAGTAGCCTCAGAGTTCCAGCTTATTTTCCTAAACTCTGGTTGGCTGCGCTAATAAAACATTTTTGGCATCACCCAGTCCTATCATTCTCTATTCCTTTTTTCCTACAATACTATTCGTCAAGATATTTTTGGATTGGCAAGTTTTCAACGACAAGAAAATGTTTAGGTTGATCAGTTCGCAATTAAAAATAAAGCTCATAATGTTAGTTGGTGTATTTTGTGGAGTTTGACTTAGGAGACTTCATCTTTGGTACTTTTTACCTTTGACTCGTCTTTCTCAAGTTTTACAAAGATGGACTCATTCTAATTCAGATTTAACTGTATTCAATACAGCTGAAATTCTATATATCATGGCTAAATAATTGAATTATAATTATTTGTGTATTACACAAATAACTAGGAATTAATTGGATTTAAGAGGTTTGGTATTTTGCATTAAGAGGTCTGGTGTGACCAGACAGCTTAATACAAAATTACATGTAAGTGGTTTGAAGATGTACTTTGTATGGTAAAACATCATTGTGCCTTAGGAATTGCTTTATCTCCTAAGTATGTTTTAAGTAGGGTTATTGTTGTACTAGTATTATAATAGCAGATTTATTAGTGAACCACTATAGTAGTAGAGTTATTAGTGTACCATTATAGTAGTAGAGTTATTAGTGTACCATTGTAGTAGTAGAGTTACTAGTGTACCACTGTAGTAGTATAATTGTTAGTGTACCATTATAGTAGTAGAATTATTAGTGTACTATTATAATAGTAGAGTTACTAGTATACCATTATAGTAGTAGAGTTACTAGTGTACCATTATAGTAGTAGATTTGTTAGGGTACCATTATAGCAGTAGGGTTATTAGTGTACTATTATAATAGCAGAGTTATTTGTGTACCATTATAGTAGTAGAGTTATTAGTGTACCATTATAGTAGTAGGGTTATTAGTGTGCCATTATAGTAGTAGAGTTATTAGTGTACCATTATAGTAGTAGAGGTATTAGTGCACATTTGTAGTAGTTTTGGTGGTTGAGTTATTATTGTACTGTGATAACAGCAAACTTACTAGTTTTCGAGTGAAGTATTAGAGTTACTTGTGTGCCATTTTAGTAGGGAAGTTACTTGTCTTTCCTTATAACGCAGTACACATCAGCTTTGCATTCTTTTCATATTCTTTAGTCGTTGGTTTCTTTGCAGCACAGTAAAACAAGTCTTGCTTTACTTTCAATTCTGTCGCTCTTGAGCGTTCTATCAGTTTAATTTTAAAGGCAAATATGTTAAGTCATGAATTTATTTTTGCAGGTTCTAAACTCAATCGTTGCAATTCTCTTAGTTTACCACAAATAATGTGATTCTATACTTATATATTGTTGGTGTATGTATCATAAGGTAAATACTTGCACTCATGACTGCCTGCGGATAACTTGATTGCTCTAATAGCCCAAACACTTTCACTCAGTCCTTTTAAAGTTGAGTTATTCATGTTCAACTCTATGTTTTATTATAGAAATGTATTCTTGCAGGCCATACACTACAATACCAGAAAGAGATTTAGACACAACCACACTGTTCATGGACACGCTAGTCACTGACAGGAAGTGAGTCCCAACTCGTTCGATCGTTGTTATGTTCATACATGTTGTATTTCGGTTAGGATTTTATTTAAAGTTCAGTTTGAGCACTATATTAAAATCATAAAATTAAAATCATTAACTCTTAAAATCGTATAATGTTCATTTTTAAAAGTTTTATTGAAATATTATAAATACCGTGTATATGTAAAAGTTTGATACAAAAAAGTTATATGCATTGTTTAAAGTTGATTTAATGCCAGTCATTAGAGTTTATGGTGATAGCTGTACAAAGTGTACAGGTGATGACAGTATAACGTGTACAGGTGATGGCTGTATAATGTGTAAGGGTGCTGACTGTATAAAGCGTGTGGGTGATGACTGTATAAAGTGTACGGGTGATGGCTGTATAATGTGTAGGGGTGATGACTGTATAAAGTGTACGGGTGATGACTGTATAAGGTGTACGGGTGATGACTGCATAAAGTGTACAGGTGATGACTGTATGTAGTGTATGGGTGATGAGTGTATAAAGTGTAAGGGTAATGGCTGTATAATGTGTACAGGTGATGACTGTGTAAAGTGTAGAGGGGATGACTGTACAAAGTGTACAGGTGATGAATATATAAAGTGTATGGGTGATGACTGTATAAAGTGTACGGTTGATGACTGTATAAAGTGTACAGGTGATGACTATATAAAGTGTATGGGTGATGACTGTAAAGTGTACAGGTGATGACTGTATAAAGTGTACAGGTGATGTCTGTATAAAGTGTATGGGTGATGATTATATAAAGTGTATGGGTGATGACTGTATAAAGCGTACATGTGATGACTGTATAAATTGTAGCGGTGATGACTGTAAAAAGTGTATCAGTGATGACTGTATAAAGTGTAGAGGGGATGACTGTATGAAGTGTACAGGGGATGACTGTATAAAGTGTACAGGTGATGGCTGTATAATGTGTAAGGGTGCTGACTGTATAAAGTGTGTGGGTGATGACTGTATAAAGTGTACGGGTGATGGCTGTATAATGTGTAGAGGTGATGACTGTATAAAGTGTACGGGTGATGACTGTATAAGGTGTACGGGTGATGACTGCATAAAGTGTACAGGTGATGACTGTATGTAGTGTATGGGTGATGAGTGTATAAAGTGTAAGGGTAATGGCTGTATAATGTGTACAGGTGATGACTGTGTAAAGTGTAGAGGGGATGACTGTACAAAGTGTACAGGTGATGAATATATAAAGTGTACGGGTGATGACTGTATAAAGTGTACGGTTGATGACTGTATAAAGTGTACAGGTGATGACTATATAAAGTGTACGGGTGATGACTGTAAAGTGTACAGGTGATGACTGTATAAAGTGTACAGGTGATGTCTGTATAAAGTGTATGGGTGATGATTATATAAAGTGTATGGGTGATGACTGTATAAAGCGTACATGTGATGACTGTATAAATTGTAGCGGTGATGACTGTATAAAGTGTATCAGTGATGACTGTATAAAGTGTAGAGGGGATGACTGTATGAAGTGTACAGGGGATGACTGTATAAAGTGTACAGGTGATGGCTGTATAAAGTGTACAGGTGATGACTGTATAAAGTTTACGGGTGATGACTGTATAAAATGTACAGGTGATGACTATATAAAGTGTACGGGTAATGACTGTAAAGTGTACGGGTGATGACTGTATTAATTGTACAGGTGATGACTGTATAAAGTGTATGGGTGATGATTATATAAAGTGTACGGGTGATGACTGTATAAAGCGTACAGGTGATGACTGTATAAAGTGTACAGGTGATGACTGCATAAAGTGTACAGGTGAGGTCTGTATAAAGTGTATGGGTGATGATTATATAAAGTGTACAGGTGTTGACTGCATAAAGTGTACAGGTGATGACTGTATAAAGTGTACGGGTGATGATTATATAAAGTGTTCTGGTGATGACTGTATAAAGTGTACGGTTGATGACTGTATAAAGTGTACAGGTGATGACTGCATAAAGTGTACAGGTGAGGTCTGTATAAAGTGTATGGGTGATGATTATATAAAGTGTACGGGTGATGACTGTAAAGTGTACAGGTGATGACTGTATAAAGTGTACAGGTGATGACTGTATAAAGTGTACAGGTGATGTCTGTATAAAGTGTATGGGTGATGACTGTATAAAGCGTACATGTGATGAATCTATAAAGCGTACATGTGATGACTGTATAAAGTGTAGCGGTGATGACTGTATAAAGTGTATCAGTGATGACTGTATAAAGTGTGGAGGGGATGACTGTATGAAGTGTACATGGGATGACTATATAAAATGTACAGGTGATGGCGGTATAAAGTGTACAGGTGATGACTGTATAAAGTGTATCGGTGATGACTGTATAAAGTGTATCAGTGATGCCTGTATAAAGTGTGCAGGGGATGACTGTATGAAGTGTACAGGGAATGGCTGTACAAAGTGTACAGGTTATGACTGTAAAAAACGTATGTGTAATGACTGTATGAAGTGTACGGGTGATGACTGTATAAAGTGTACTTGTGATGACTGTATGAAGTGTACAGGTGATGACTGTTTAAAGTGTACGGGCGATGACCGTATAAAGTGTACACGTGATGACTGTATAAAATGTACAGGTGACGACTGTTTAAAGTGTACGTGTGATGACTGTATAAAGTGTACAGATAATGACTGTATAAAGTGTACATGTGATGACTGTATAAAGGGTACAGGTGATGACTGTATAAAGTTTACATGTAATGACTGTTTAAAGTGTACAGGTGATGACTGTATGAAGTCTACAGGTGATAGCTGTATAAAGTGTGCGAGTGATGACTGTATAAAGTGTACAGGTGATGACTGCGTAAACTGTATGGGTGATGACTGTATGAAGTGTAAGGATGATGACCATATAAAGTGTACGGGTGATGAATGCATGAAGTGTGCAGGGAATGACTGTATAGAGTGTACAGATGATGACTGTATGAAGTGTACAGGTGATAGCTGTATAAAGTGTACGGGTGATGACTGTATAAAGTGTATGGGTAATGACTGTATAAACTGTACGGGTGATGACTGTGTAAAGTGTATGGGTGATGACTGTATAAAGTGTAAGGATCATGACTATATACAGTAAAGTGTACGAGTGATGACTGCATGAAGTGTGCAGGGGATGACTGTATAAAGTGTACAGGCGATGACTGTATAAACCGCATAAACTGTAGAATTATTCTTACTATGATGCTAGTTATGCTGAGATATCAATATTCTTTCTGTGAAATATGGACTCTTTGATGTTTTAGCACATCTACTCTTTTCTATGAGGACTTAATTGATGCCTTACACTACTCTATGGTCAAGGAGATCGGAGGTCAACTGGTCATTTCTGAAGAAGCTAGGCATACCCTTTCCAAATTTCTGTATACTATATACATCGTGAGTTCTTCTTTTATGTATCTATAACATTAGTCTGTATTGTAGTATAATACAATGTATGTATTTTGTGGGCTTGTTTATGACTCCAATGCACATAAGTGTGCATATATTTCACAATAACATCTTACTAGGAACATGTGTACAAATAGACAACCCAAACACCTTCACTCAGTTTCTTTAAGTTCAACTGTATGTTTTATCAGAAATGTATCGCAGGCCGTACACTCCAATACCAAAAAGGAATGGAGACATAACCACACAGTTCATGGACACCCTAGTGACGGCCTAGTCACTGACAGGAAGTGAGTCCTGATTTGTTCATAGTTTTTGCTCATAAATACATATTGTATTTCTGTTAGTATTTCATTAAAATTCTAATTTGAGTGATCTCTTAAACTTACATGATTTGAAAGTTGAGATATTTTATTGAAGCAACACGAGCTTCAAACAATAATGATAGCATCATATCCATCGATCCCATGTTCATTATTCTTTCATGACTAATGAATATATAAATAATCTGGAAAACTTTGAAAATTTGATTGGTTTATGTTGTTTCTTAGATTTCGCATAGCTCTGATTACAAGTATCATGTTTTTTGAGCCATAGTTTGAATCTCTTTATTTCAACGAAGTAATCAAACATTGTGATTATTGCTTTGACACAAGATGTTATCTCATGAAGTTATAGGCCAACAAAAGGCTCAATATAAAATGCCTCGTAGCACTAGTTTATGACAAACACTTCGAATTCTGCCGGAAGGCCCTTATCAAATATAGATGCTCGCTGCTTTACAGTTTCGTCTCAGCCTGGTCTAATTATTCGTCATAATCTGATCTTGTGACCCATACTTCCTGCCAAATGGCGCAAACAATTTCTACAGCATTTTTCGACGATGACAGGTGACCAACAGGCTCCTCATTTTTATTAGAGGATGATATGCAATCCATCCAGCCAAGGTTAAAAAATTGAATGCGTTTTTACGGTGGGTTTTGAGAGATCAGTGCTCAAAGTGACAGCACTTCCGAGATGATGAAATGGACGCACAAGGACAATAGACATGATTTTATTGAATGTGTAAAGTCTATTTGTGAAAATATTTAGACAAATTATGTTGCGTGAAAGTGTAAACCGAAGCCATTGTGTTCAACTAAGTCCCATTGGAGACGTTTCAGAAAAGGATCTCCGAAACGGCGTTTTTGTGATGGCTGCGATTATCTGTTCGTTTTTGAGCTTTTAAGGGCTGCTAATCACATTTCTACATATTTTCCACCTACAACGCTGTCAACACAGCAGAGTAAGACAGGATGAATCTTTTGATACTAAATAACTGTAATGTGAATTTTGTTGCAAGGCAACAATTATGGTTATAAAAACGGGTGTAAGCCTTCTCACAAATAATCTGTTCAGAAACAGGTTCACTAGCTAATTTCTTGTCCTTGTTCCACAATAAAAGTAACTGTTCCATTTTATCATGCACATTACTTCCCATCTTCAAAATAATGGTGACATTTTTGCAAGGCTGCTACATCTTTATGGCATCGTTCTCCCTGATGATCGTAGATATTGTGGCTGTATTTGTTTGCTAAGTTAATGATTCAAACACCACGCTCAACCTTCACTGTAATCTTATGCCTATCTTCCATCAAAAGCATTTCTTATGCTTTTTTCTTTTCTGTCTTTAGCCCCGAGTTGCATGGTTGACAACAAAATAAGGGTGTACAATCCAAAATAAAACAAAACTGTGAATAAGCAGGAACGTGTAAACAGAGTGGCGGCAGACAACCAAACAGGCAAAGCCAACGCACCCCTCTTTACCAGTCACGGCCATCATCAAATCGTATCTCAAGTTTTTCGGCGAATGTCATAACAAAACTGTAAGAAGTTTTTATTTTGTATCTCAAATAAATTATATGTCTATGCAATCGTATCTCAATGTACCACTGTACTGTGAATAGTCATCCAATCTGATATTTTAGCCCTTCTACTCCTTTCTCTGAGGACCTAGTTCATACCTTACATTACTCTATGTTCAAGGAGACAGCTGGTCATAACTGAAGAATCTAGGCATACCCTTTCTAGGTATCTATATACCATAGACATGGTGAGTTTTATGTTTCGTGTATCTATAGTGTGTACTAGCATAATGCTCGGCGTTGCACGGGTATTAAAATTCAACTTATGAACAGTGAAAAGTAATGTAGTTGTTTGACGTTTGCCGTTAACCCGGCACATAGCAAATGGTTAATTTGAGTAAGCCATTTATCTACCGATCTTACTAATAAGAGTCATGAAAGCATGCACGAAATGACGCTGCGCCGTAACAGAGAGCGGTAGCTTATTTTCACCCACATAGCGGTATCTACCGCCCATATAATCCACCAATCTTGTGTAGAATAATTGGTAAGATATTTGCCTGGTGATGGAAGGTTCCGAGATCAAATCCAGCAGATTGCAAGCTTTTAATTTCAGGATATTAATAGCTATAGCATGAAAAACTGATGCACCACCACACAAACTCTGAGATCTGTATAATAATAGATAGATTGTCATATAATACAATGCGTGTATTTGTATGCTAGTCTATGACTCCAATGCGCATGTGTGCATATATTTCATAATAACATCTTACTAGGAGCAGAAGTGATACCATAGATTCTATCCGACTGTTGACTTACACTTAATAGTTATACAGTCAGGTGTTTTGTTACATATACTCCTCCGTATAATGATATGTATCAGTATTTTTCACATTCTTCCATCGGGGTATCTTTATCATAGAACGCATTCTGTGAAGTCAATGCTGTTCTTTTAGCTCTTCCCAGAAGGCAATCAGGACATATCTGAAGAAATACAACAACTATATTTATCCATTGCCATGCCAAATAAACTAACCTCTATGATCATTTTCAGGTAAGAAAGATACTGCCCTATAAGTAATCATACTATTCCAGTATTCTACTCCAACTATCTGTAGTACATATTAGAGGTTGTAAAGTAGACGACTGTAAACCTCTTTAAATTGACTTGAGAATTACAGAAACATAATATTATTTTGAAGTCTATATAAATAATTAGACATGGTAAAATTCATTTCCTGTTCCATCCATTTGCTACCTTTTGTTAATATACTTACCAGGGTGTACTCATATACACGTTATTATACTGACAGGTGAATATGGGGCTGGTCTGGAAAGACAAATGATGATTTTGTGTGTTCTAAAATTGAGTTTCCTTCTCGAGAGTCGGGTCCTCTCTTCAGGAAATGCAAAGGAATGTCAGATGAATATATGGTAAGGTTTGAAAGCAGCAGTACATTGAACTTGCTAGCATATGATGAGCAAGCCTAAGCTTTTTTGTGTTCCTTATTCCAACTTTCTGTAGTACAACATAAACATGATAAAAAACATGTCAAAGAAGAGTTATCATAATAAAACAGAGAATAACAATAATAATTATAATAATGTGCTGATATATTATTCCTGTTGTCTCTCTTCAGTTCGTGTTCAATCGTTTAAATGAGCTAATTTAGGAACATTTTGAGATGCTTTCAATGTAAAAGCTTAACAAAAATCAACATCATTGAATCAGCTTTTACAAAAAACACTAGATCAGAGTCATTGATGTTTTCTATCAACTCTCATTCCTAATAAAATGATATCATCAATTTCTGGCTCACATGGTTTCCATTTTCCGACCAATCAATATCTTATCAGCTGACGGCATCTGGCAACAGTTTTTTTCAAGTTTTCAAAGCAAATTTATTTTCATGCCTCCAGCCTAGCCTTACTTCTATTATAGCACTAGTAGGGTTTTCATGACATCCAAAGTGTTTGTAAGACAGTTGGAAGTGAGGCTAGGAACAATTGATGACAGTTTGAGGAGTGTCTCTATAGGTTAAATCTTGTCTATAAAGCTGTTTATATTCCTATTTTATATCAGGAGTTGTCACCTTTTGCTGTAGGGTGAGAACACATCCATGATCAATGGGAGATTATAGTAAAGCAAAATACCATAGCTTAGTAAACAAGCTTGGCTACTCCAGCTAGCCGCATAGCTGAAATCATAACTGCCATGTACAACTTTTATCATATTTTTAGGTGAAGCAGACGCACTGATTGCGATTTTATTGTACTTATTGTACTTAAAATTAAGATTGACCCACTAACTTTCAGACTAATGAATGTTTTTTTTTACAGGGTTTTTATATCGATCTCAACAACAACACAACCAGCACAACAGGTCCCGTCCATAAGTATGTGACAAAGCCTAGCTTTTTAGGAACGGAAATTAGGAATGTTTAGTCTGCTTTAGAATGGTAGAGATGGGTGTCTTAAAACCCATTATTATCTAAATTTAGCCTTCAAAATAATTTCAGTGTTTTCTGAAAGGTAGATGAGCTATTTAACATTTTATGTTTAAAAATAAGCTCAATAAAGTGTGATAACAACGCTAGATTGGGATAAAATCATGTTTTTTGAGCTCATTTTTTTGGTTTTCAGCCTATTAAACATCTTGTAATTAGCTACGAGCAATTTTAAATAGTCGAGCTACCTTTCAGCAAAAACTGAGATTATTTTGAAGGCTGAATTTAGATAATAATGGGTTTTAAGACACCCATCTGTATTGTTCTAAATCAAAATAAACACCCCACATAAACAAGTTTCGTTCCTAAAAAGCTAGGCTACGTCAAATATTTATGGGCGGAGCTTGTTGTGCCATTTATTGTTTTTGAGACCGATATTATTATTATTTTGAGTCCAGAATCGGAATCAGCGTGTCTGATTTACCTCGAAAATATGATAAAAGTTGTACGCGGCAGTCATGATTTAAACAGTAGAAGGCACATACAGTAGGAAACTACAGAACTCCAAGAGAACATGTGATAAGATATAATTATGTGACTATATTCCAGCAAACCAAACAGAACAGAGCAGGTACATGAAAGCTCAAAGAAATGAAATTAACTCAAAATCATAACCATAAAGATTGCTCAAGTACTACAGTTATGGAGTATAATTATTACTAGTACTCTGGAGTTCTGTGTGCCATGAGAGACCATCACGTGTAATAACTATATGCACAATTATTCTATTATTATTTAATGCCAGTATATTTTATTATGGCTGGTACTCTAGAGTTTAGTGTGCAATGAGAGAATATCATATGTAATAATTAGGTGCATAAATATTCTATTATTATTTAATGACGGTATATTATATTATGGTTAGTACTCTGGCAGTTCAGTGGGCCATGAGAGATTATCATATGTAATAACTATGTGCATAATAGTTCTATTATTATTGAATGACAGTATATTTTATTATTGCTAGTACACTGGAGTTCAGTGGGCCATGAGAGATTATCATATGTAATAACTAGGTGC
The DNA here is from genome assembly GCF_963576615.1 of Watersipora subatra. Classification (NCBI taxonomy): domain Eukaryota; kingdom Metazoa; phylum Bryozoa; class Gymnolaemata; order Cheilostomatida; family Watersiporidae; genus Watersipora; species Watersipora subatra. The sequence continues at coordinate 52,889,804 of NC_088713.1, forward strand.
ATAATTATTCTATTATTATTTAATGACGGTATATTTTATTATGGCTAGTACTCTGGAGTTCAGTGTGCCATGAGAGATTATAATATGTAATAACTATGTGCATAATTATTCTATTATTATTTAATGCAAGTATATTTTATTATGGCAAATACTCTGGAGTCTTTTGTGTCATGAGAGATTTTTATGTGTAATAACTATGTGCATAATTATTCTATTATTATTTGATGCCAGTATATTTTATTATGGCAAGTACTCTGGAGTTCTGTGTGCCATCATAGAATGTCATATGTAACAACTATGTGCACAATTATTCTATTATCATTTAATGCCATTATATTTTATTATGGCTAATACACTGGATTTCTGTGCGCCATGGGAGATTATCATATGTAGTAATGATGTACATAGTTATTATATTATTATTTAATGCCAGTATATTTTATTATGGCTGGTACTCTAGAGTTATGTGTGCCAAGATATAATGTCATATGTAATAACTATGTGCACAATTATTCTATTATCATTTAATTCCAGTATATTTTTTTATGGCTAATACTCTGGATATCTGTGCGCCATGAGAGATTATCATATGTAGTAACTATGTGCATAATTATTCTATTATCATTTAATGCACATATATTTTATTATGGCTAATACCCTGGATATCTGGGCGCCTTGAGAGATTATTTTATGTAGTAACTATGTGCATGATTATTCTATTATTATTTAATGCCAATATATTTTATTATGGCTGGTACTCTGGAGTTATGTCTGCCATGACAGAATGTCATATGTAATAACTAGGTGCACAATTATTCTATTATCATTTAATTCCAGTATATTTTGTTATGGCTAATACTCTGGATATCTGTGCGCCATGATAGATTATCATATGTAGTAACTATGTGCATAATTATTCTATTATTATTTCATGCCAATATCTTTTATTATGGCCAGTACTCTGGATTTCTGTGCGCCATGATAGAATGTCATATGTAATAGCTATGTGCATAATTATTCTATTATTATTTAATGCTAGCATAATTTAATATGGCTAGTACTCTAGAGTTATGTGTGCCATGAGAGATTTTCATGGGTAATAACTATGTACACAATTATTCTATTATTACTCAACGCCAGTATATTTTATTATTGCTAGTACTCTGGAGTTCTGTTTGCCATGAGAGATTGTCATGTGTAATTACTATGTGCCTAATTATTCTACTATTATTTAATGCCAGTGTATTTTAATATGGCTAGTACTCTAGAGTTATGTGTGCCATCATAGAAAGTCATATGTAATAACTATGTGCACAATATTTCTATTATCATTTAGTGCCAGTATATATTATTATGGCTAATACTCTGGAGTTCTGTGTGTCATGATAGAATGTCATTTGTAATAACTATGTGCACAATTATTCTATTATCATTTAATGCCAGTATATTTTATTATGGCTAGTACTCTGGAGTTCTGGGTGTCATGAGAGGTTGTCATATGTAATAACTATGTGCACAATATGTTATTATTATTTAATACCAGCATATTTTATTATGGCTAGTACTCTAGAGTTCTGTGTGCCATGAGAGATTGTAATGTGTAATAACTATGTGCACAATTTTGTTATTATTATTTAATGCCAGTATATTTTATTATGGCTAATTCTCTGGATTTCTGTGCCCCATGAGAGATTATCATATGTAGTAACTATGTGCATAATTATTCTATTATCATTTAATGCCAGCATATTTTATTATGGCTAGTACTCTAGAGTTATGTGTGCCATGAGAGATTATCATGTGTAATAACTAAGTGCACAATTATTTTATTATTATTTAATGCCGGTATATTTCTTTATTGCTAGTACTCTAGAGTTCTGTGTGTCATGAGAGATTGTCATGTGTAATAACTATGTGCACAATTATGTTTTTATTATTTAATGCCGGTATATTTTATTATGGCTAGTACTCTGGAGTTATGTGTGCCATCATATAATGTCATATGTAATAACTATGTGCACAATTATTCTATTATCATTTAGTGCCAGTATATTTCATTATTGCTAATACTCTGGAGTTCTGTGTACCATGATAGAATGTCATATGTAATAACCATGTGCACAATTATTTTATTATGATTTAATGCCAGTATATTATATTATGGCTAATACTCTGGCTGTCTATGCGCCATGAGAGATTATCATATGTAGTAAATATGTGCATAATTATTCTATTATTATTTAATGCCAGTATCTTTTATTATGGCTAGTACTCTGGATTTCTGTGTACTGTGATAGAAGGTCATATGTAATAACTAAGTGCACATTTATTCTATTGTTATTTAATGCCAGTATATTTTATTATGGCTAGTACTCTAGAGTTCAGTATGCCATGAGACATTGTCATTTGTAATAACTATATGTGCACAATTATTATATTATTATTTAATGCCGGTATATTTTATTATGGCTGGTACTTTGGAATTCTGTGTGCCATGAGAGATTGTCATGTGTAATAACTAAGTGCACAATTATTCTATTATTTTTTAATGCCGGTATATTTCATTGTGGCTAGTACTCTAGAGTTCTGCGTTCCATGAGAGATTGTCATGTGTAATAACTATGTGCACAATTATGTTATTATTATTTAATGCCAGTATATTCATTATGGCTAATTCTCTGGATTTCTGTGCGCCATGAGAGATTGTCATGTGTAATAACTAAGTGCACAATTATTATATTATTATTTAACGCTAGCATATTTTATTATGGCTAGTACTCTAGAGTTATAAGAGCCATGAGAGATTGTCATGTGTAATAACTAAGTGCACAATTATTCTATTATTATTTAATGCCGGTATATTTCATTATGGCAAGTACTTTAGAGTTCTGTGTGCCATGAGAGATTGTCATGTGTAATAACTATGTGCACAATTATGTTATTATTATTTAATGCCATTATATTTTATTATGGCTAATTCTCTGGATTTATGTGCGCCATGAGACATTGTCATGTGTAATAACTAAGTGCACAATTATGCTATTATAATTTTATGCCAGTATGTTTTATTATGGCTAGTACTCTGGAGTTCTGTGTGTCAAGAGAGATTGTCATGTGTAATAACTCTGTGCACAGTTATGTTTTTATAATTTAATGTTTAATGCCAGTATATTTTATTATGGCTAATTCTCTGGATTTCTGTGCGCCATGAGAGATTGTCATGTGTAATAACTGTGTGCACAATTATTCTATTATTATTTAATGCCAGTATATTTTATTATTGCTAGTGCTCTAGAGTTCTGTGTGCCATGAGACATTGTCATTTGTAATATCTATGTGCACAATTATTCTATTATCATTTAATGCCAGTATATTTTATTATGGCTAATTATCTGGATTTCTGTGCGCCATGAGAGATTGTCATGTGTAATAACTAAGTGCACAATTATTCTATTATTATTTAATGCTAGCATATTTTATTATGGCTAGTACTCTAGAGTTATGTGTGCCATGAGAGATTGTCATGTATAATAACTATGTGCACAATCATGTTATCATTATTTAATGCCAGTATATTTTATTATGGCTAATTCTCTGGATTTCTGTGCGCTATGAAAGATTATCATTTGTAGTAACTATGTGCATAATTATTCTATTATCTTTTAAAGCCAGTATATTTTATTATGGCTAGTACTCTGGAGTTCTGTGTGTCATGAGAGGTTGTCATATGTAATAACTATGTGCACAATATGTTATTATTCTTTAATGCCAGCATATTTTATTATGGCTAGTACTCTAGAGTTCTGTGTGCCATGAAAGATTGTCATGTGTAATAACTACATGTAAGTGCACAATTATGCTATTTTTATTTAATGCCAGTATGTTTTATTATGGCTGATTCTCTGGATTTCTTTGCGCCATGAGAGGTTATGATATGCAATAACTATGTGCATAATTATTCTATTATCATTTCATGCCAGTATGTTTTCTTATGGCTAATACTCTGGAGTTATGTTTGCCATGAGAGATTGTCATGTGTAATAACTAAGTGCACAATTATTCTATTATTATTTAATGGCAGCATATTTTATTATGGTTAGTACTCTAGAGTTATGTGTGCCATGAGGGATTGTCATGTGTAATAACTATGTGCACAGTTATGTTATTATTATTTAATGCCAGTATATTTTATTATGGCTAGTACTCTAGAGTTCTGTGTGCCATGAGACATTGTCATTTGTAATAACTATGTGCACAATTATTCTATTATTATTTAATGTCAGTATCTTTTATTATTGCTAATACTCTGGATTTCTGTGTGCCATGGGAGATTGTCATGTGTAATAATTATGTGCATAATTGTTCTATTATTATTTAATGCCAGTATATTTTATTATGGCTAGTACTCCGGAGTCCTGTGTGCCATGATAGAATGTCATATGTAATAACTATGTGCACATTAATTCTATTATTATTTAATGCCAGGATATTTCATTATGGCTAGTACTCTAGAGTTTTGTGTGCCATGATAGATTGTCATATGTAATAACTATGTGCACAATTATTCTATTATTATTTAATGCTAGTATATTTTATTATTGCTAGTACTCTGGAGTTCTGTGTGCCATGAGAGATCGTCATGTGTAATAACTATGTGCATAATTATTCTGATAAGTGAGGACATAGCTGATTAGTGTAGTGGTTAGAGGGTCGGTATGCAAAGCCAATTATTTGAGTTGAATTCTTATTTGCTGCATTTCTTTTTAAAGTGGTAAGCGTAGCTTCGGATGGACAGATACCACTCTGATTATAGTAAATATTCTTATTGTTATTGTCCTTCTGCACTTAACTTGTAGTATACAGAACTTTAGTCAGCGCTTCGTAATAAAACTGTTCTCTAACAATTACGCGTATAAATATATGTTTACAGGCTAGTGGTCTTCTTATTTCTACGGAGTCTCATGCAAAGTTGTTGCAATGTTGGGGCAGTCAAGCTAAATTCAGAGGATTTCCTTGTACCTTGTGGGCCCTTTTTCACACATTAACTGTAAATGCAGGTAGGCTATGTGATTTATTAGATCTGGCCACATTAATTTTGGAGTAACCAGCACAATTTGTGAGAAAGCAACTCCTCTTGTATTATTCTTTTTGTTACTATATTAATGATTCTTAGCCTAACAAACATAGTGATAAAATATTTGGTCAATAATAAAGTTATTTTATCTGATGATATGCAAAGTGTGAGGGTCAGTATTCCTACTGTAAACAATATAGTTGAACTTCAAGACATGAGTTTAATTCATTCTGTGATCAAACTCGTACATCAATCAACTTGAATATCAATCAAATTAATCCCATTTTCAATCACTGATATCAAGTTAATTTCTGACCTAGAAAAATGAATTCTGTGAATTAGGGAAATAATCAGGTTTTATAAATAATAAATACTTAAATATCATCTAACAGTACATGATAAAAGCAAAGAAAAAGTGTTACTGCGTCAAAGAATTTATTATTTATTGGTATTATTTAGCTGGCTAACTTTAACGACATATGATTACAGCCAATAGAAGCGGAGGTGGCTGAAGCAGTGCATTTTCGAATGATATGATGATGACAATGATATCGATTAATTCCATGTTTTTCAACGAATACAAGAAATCATGTATTTGCAAGAGAATAATCTGTTTTGTTAACTTTCAACTTAAACTTAACATTGTTTATTTAATCATCACTTTTATTGTTAGTCCCACGACCAAACACGAGCGAAGCGATTGTTCGGAGCTTTATGATAAATGTATTTGTGCACACAACTCACGAAAACTATTCATCGATACCGTCGCAAACCCTTGTACCGATATCTCATCAACAAATTTAACCATTTTTCAATAGAGTCGTTTCAGTATAATAACTATACAAAACACTTATAAACCTATTTAAATATGTTACCAAGTCTTTATTATTTGTAGAAAATATCTTAAACCTTAACAATCTGATCAGATTATACATAATTAGACAGATTAATTTGGCCTAAAATTGTTATTAAAACTGGCCAAGCCTTATTTTTATCAAAATTAAGACCGGCAAACGAAACGCCGAGCGACAGAGAATAGAACCATTAAGTCGTGCGCATTTTACGAAAAAGAACATGCATATTTCACCAGTCTATAGCATTGTCGAATTGCCGAAGGTTTCTGTCATTAACGTAGAAGTACTAAAACATAATCGTTTTTTTTTTGCTGATTTCAAAGTAACTGACATTTTGGAAAATTTCAAGTACTTTGGTATTCTAACTGATGTCCAAAGCAGTGAAAGTAAAGGAAATGACGATGATTTTTTTTTAACGATTCTTATGAGATTATTACAATATTTAACTATAAGTTTGGATGACTATTGAAGTGTTATAGTCACACTAACAAAATCAATGAGGGGCAATATGTTACTGTTATTATTCTTTCTAAATAGTTTTTCTAAATAGATTTTCTAAAAATCTATATAAATATCACAACTTCTTGATATTGTTAGCTATGACGTTTTGAAATGTAAACTAAATTGTGCATTGTTTTTTCTATTATTACTGTATTACTATATTATTAATATTGGTTATTCTAATACTATCAGTGCATTTTATATTGCATTTCTCCTATTGCAGGGGAACAGATACAAACATATAATTTTTTTCCTTTCATTATTGCTGTTTGTTGTACATAATAACACCCACACCCAGGACATTACAGCTACCATTGCAGTTATCATATTGCATTGCAGTGCCATTTGACTGCTAATATTGCATTTCTCAACCATTTCTCAATCCAATCTCACTTTGGTCGTGGGTTGCATGACAGTGGAATTTCTAGTAATATTCTCGTAGGTTCAACTTTTAGGTCTTTTGAACAAAAATTGTGATAGCGCATTATTCCAACAATGCTATTCTAAGGGGGGCTTTCCTTAGTAGCCCAATGTTGTATTGATTTGCTGCTTTAGTAATACGATGTTCAAATTCACAGAGTCTATTTATTATAAAGCCACACACAGACGAAACAAGTAGAAAAACTGACACATCCACGAAGGATGGCATTCGCTTTTCAATAATAGTACAAAGCTAAACTATTTTGACACGAGCCAAACACAGGATACAAAAAGAAACAGAATAACATTACAACACTCAATTTGTTTCAGACACACAGAGGCAGAAGCAACAAGCAAATATATAAATATGTCCTTGGATAAACAGGCTCCAACTTTAAAGCTGACATGTTATGATGTCAAATCTCACATTGGCATCAAATATATATTTATTGCATTTTCAATGTCCGGCTTTGAATACCAAGATGATTTTCTTTCACCATCTAATGTTATTTGTATGTATATATAAAATAAAGTTTGTTAGAATTACTGTATGTTGGAGCGATTGTCATTTCGCTTTGACATGGGAACGGAAGGATGCTGGTATGCTGAGGCAATAGTTAGGTAAAGAAGGTTAGAGCCATGATTGTCGTCGAGATATACTTATCTCACACCTTCCTCCTTAGATGCCAACTGGGCGGTGGTTATTTTAAAAGTAGTTGAATGGATCTTCAGTGAGGGTCCGTTTGTTCATTTAGGGAAGCGTGGAGATTTACTGGTTCTTCTTATCATCGCGTCTCGGTCATTGTTTTAATGTCAAGAGGTGTAGTTTTGGTATAGTCTTTAGTAATGGTCTGGATCAGTGTTTGTTTGCTCTGCGTGTGAGCTGTAGCGGTTAGACGCTTCCTAATTTTATATAGCAAAGGTTGTATCTTATCGATGGCTCATGTGTGTGTCAGTGGTATCCATTATTGTGTGTAATTTATATCCTGGAAAAGAAATGAAAACATCGGCAAAACCTTTTTTTGTACGATTATAATAATAATCACGATCACATGTAGCAACATTACAAAAGTACAAAAGAAAAACCTTACTCTACTATTCAGACTTCGGTCTAAGAGCAAAGATAAAAGGTATGACAAAATTTAAAAGTATACACAGAGAGAAAAAAATGATTGTAATTTGATTTAGCCAGGCTTAAGATTTAATATTATGTTGATAATGATCTAAAAATCACTGTTACCCATAACACATACCCATACTGATTGAAAAATGATTTGATAATGATAATTAATGGCAAATTAATCAAGAGCTGGAGTAAATAGTGAGTCTATGCTACATTCAGCTGACAACTCAAACTTCAATCACAACTGATCATTCTTAAATCAGTGAAGCAAAATGAAAAAATCAATCATATGACACTGAAGATTGATTTAATAATGATCGCTAATTAATTGTTGACAGCCAGGACTATCAAAATTCAATCACATACTTTCTCATGAATCTGTTTTAAATCATTGTTGAAATAAATCAAATTTCAGACAGTTGCCATTTAATATTGATTCCACAATCCACAGCAGTTTAGACCAAGAGTTGTTCCCACTTTAATCTGGTTACACATATTAAATACATATGTTACACATAAAAAATACAACCATGTTCATTGTCTCTGTATGAAATGCTTATAAGCATTCAATTTGCTAGAGTCCAACGCTATAAAGTTGCCGTGTGAGCTACCATAACATTTGTTTTTCTCTGTATATTCCAAGTATAATAAAAGTTCAAAAAGTTTACATCATTTCTATCATCTGAATTATTTTTTATTCTGATCTGACAAAAAATCACTAACGATCGCAGGATCAATTAATTTTTATTTTACCATTTTAAAATTCGAGCCTATGTTGACTAGGTTTTTCAATTTTTATTCTTTTCCAAAAAGGCACGATTTTTTTAGCTTTTAGCACAAAGCAACGTCTCTCAGATAATCGTTTCATATTGTAATTCATCGACTAATATCTTGTTGATGATATTTAAAACTTACTAGCATTCACATCTTTTGTTTAACGCTACTAGACGACAGCTTTATAAACGTCTACCGAAAGCGACATAAAGTTCGTTTCTCCACGCAACCGATAAACGACATTAAAATGATAAACGACACCCTTTCCCCAGCCCAAGGGTTGAAGTCAAGCAAAAATGACGTGAATTCCAGGATTTGAGTTTCAAAAAATGGTACTGCCATGGCAGAAACCGCAGTATAGAAGGATACGACCCTGCACGGCAGTTTAGTGAACTGAGCTAAGAAATGTAATGCATTGTATTTTGAACCGCATCAAGCTGGGGTTAGTTCATGAAATTATCTGTTCCCTAATTGGAACTAGACAGAAGTGTTGGATTTGAACTTGGTAGTGGAAACTAACAGTCAATAAATAAAAAGTGCTGGACATCCTTCCTTGCCGAGATCTGGGCACTGCCCCCTTGATTGATTCATATGAACAATTTATACATTTGGAGAATTATAAATATATTCATTCGTCAGTTTGTTCAAACCTAGCTAGATATTCTCTCAAGAAAGGTTTTCAACATGGCATTGTTGAGTTCACTGAACTAAGGTTCCTTTGCACAACTTTGCAGAAATGGTGTGTAGCCAAACACCATTTTTGGCCCAAGACTGCTTTGGTCTGATCGCTGGGGTAATGAAATGCTGGAATAAGACTACACAACAGAGTAAATTATTGAGAATTCGGTAATTGCATTAACCTTTTGCCTAAAAAATGTGAATTGGTAAAATACAAAATTTCCTCTAGCAATTTATCTCATCATAATATGTTTAGCTTGGATGTCAAAAGTCTAGTAATATAAGGGCCAATAGTGAGATCTCATTAATAAATCCAGACCACCATATCATCAACTTAGCTGCACAGACTGCAGCAAGTCATATCTCACGTTCTACCAGCAACACAAAATTGAGCTGTCATTTACAAAGCTGTTTATTAACGAGCTTATGCAGAAGCAATGAAAGCTCTTTAGGCATGCTCTCTATCTAATGAATCCAATGAAATAGCTGGCAAAGGACTGACACGATCAACTTGCAATAGTTGTTTTAAATTTTCTATTAAACCTTGGACATTGTAGTAAGGAAATAGCTATGATCAGAATGTTGTTGAGTTTCAAATCTGGAATAATTGAAAAATTGCCTTATTGCATATTATTGGTCTGCTCTGGAATGTCAACAGCATAATTATTATTATTAGACTTCTTTGATATTGAAAAAATTCATTTTGAAGCAATTGAAATTTCACAAGCATGACTAAGTTGTGTACATATTAATAATTAGAGCTTTGTATATATTCTTCTTGATAAACATAGAATTGTGTTGTGAATCTCTTGACTAAATAGTTGTACATGTAAAACCAAGTAAAATTATAGTATCACACCTTTTCACACTTGCAGAAAATTGGAATGAGCTACAATAAAAGAATGTTAAAAACAGGGCAATCAGTCAAACATTGCTTTTGTAGACAGTTTTAGATATAATTGATATCAATGGTAAAAACCCTCTATCTAATATCATTGGTTTAATTGTTTTATTTATTATTTAGTTTTATTGTAGCCTAAGCTCAGCCTGTCTCAGGTTAGTTGCAGTTGATATATTTTTATATACATGCTAGATAGTAAACTCATTGGCTGTTATGCTACAGCCTTCCTAATTCAGCGAGCCCAATACTATCTACTAGCCAATGCCTAAAACCTCTGTTGGATTGTGCATAAAATGCTATCTTCCACAATCTAATACTACAATTATCTAATACTATATGATTGCTTATTTATAGCGTGGTTATACCTTGTCTTATTATTAACAGATGCTATGAGTTACATAACTTAATTCAATGATGGGATTTATGTTGTATATGAAACAATGACGCTGTGAGTTATTGGGAGTGCTTGCTTTCAGTATGGGCCAGCGCAACAACTAGAGCGACCTGGTAATATTACAACCACAGCTGAGAAGAACATTTTTATAGACAAGCATTTAGTTATTATTGTCGGTCACTTTGTTCTTTTAGCTATCAGGATGTTTTGCTGAGCACTGTACACTATGATACCAAGCAGCCTTAATACTAGTATTCTGTAATGTGCTTTTGCAGTAGAAAAAGGTAGTTGAAACCCCCCCTTGACCGACAGCAAAACTCATGATGCCTTGAAATGAGTATGATTTAAATGTAAATTTCTATATGGCTTGGCATTTCAATTATGGTGGCCTTTTGAAAAAAGTGGTTTTTGGTAGAGCTTAATGTATGTCAGGTTTTGAGGCAACTGAAGCCATTCTCCTATTATCAATGAAAACAAAAATAAAGTTTCAGCTAATCATACAAAATTATTGTGCAATGCAGTCACAGTTGTTTAACCAATGCTTCATGGATATAATTAATGGCCAATTGATGTTTGTCACTAGTATGACTGTATTTCACCAGAGATACAATAGCTAAGAAAACTTACCATCTTGTTAAAATTCAAGGATAAACATGACTCTGCAACCCTCTAATTGTAGCATGTAGCTAATGTATCCAAACTGCTGCAATCTAAGCTTGAAGCTGTACTATTGACAAATTTTCATCACCTTAATATTTGAATGATGGCTTCAAACAACCCATTCGATAGCCATTGTATGACTCAAATCTCCTAATTCCACTTTCCTAATTCAACAAACAAAATGTAGTTTGTGGAGTCGAATATAAGTGAATAGTATAGTATTAGTTGAGCCATCTGTAAGCTTTCTACTAGAGCTAAAAGGATGAAATATTAGATTAAATTACTACATTACACTTATTTAGGATGTTTTGCCTTGCCTGATATCGATAAAATACACTTATTACCAGCGAAACATTTGGTTGGGAGCATTGATCTGGCAATTGTTTTCACTTAATCTGATACATATAAACCTTTAGTGTCTTTTATTTTACTGAGTGAAGATTGATTTCTCCTATTAAGTTGCATCGTCATTTGTAGTGCTCAGAAGATCTGTAATCTGTATGTTTATTTGACTTTTGTAAGTGTTGCTTGAAACATGGAGTTAAGGTGGTTATATGTGAGCCAAGGGGGTGGCCATGGTTTGCCATGAGCTGACATTTATTCACAGTATCATATAGACGTCGATTTCGCTGTTTATTGGTGCTATACAGTATATACACAAAATTTGATTTACGTGGTAATAAGGAAAAACCCTGATAGTAATGCATTCCTAACACCACACATCTTCGCCACTGTTGCAACATCTATCTGATACTCAACCCAACTGAAATGATTAATGTATCCATAATACAATATTCAGTATAAGATAAGCTATTTGTTTTTAAGTCAACTCAAGTAGCTACTATAGGTGGAACGAGACAGGTTTTCTTAAGTTCGAGACGAGACTCGAGACACTGTCTTGTAAAAATTCGAGACTCAAGACAAGAGACAGTAAAATAATGAGCATTTGGTGATGATTTCACTACACAAGTACTAGCTATTTGGTATATATAAAATTAATAAAACTATTTTTAAATTGAATTTTCGCCTGGTGTAAACGATTTAAATACAACATTTTAATAGTGATATGCATGTAGTTTTTGTAAACAAAAGTGACACAAACAGCTCTAAAATACCGAAGTTATATATTCTAAGAATTTTGAGCTTGATTGATCATAATTATTATAAACATATTGCTTTGTACATGTATATTTTTAACATCTATTGAATAGTTCTTACTTTTTAATGTAATGAAACCGATAGCCGTCGCTCTACAAAGAAATACCGCAACTAAAGGAACACACAATAATACTTTCATTCTTATCGTTTCATTAATGTCAAGTGTTGTTTGTGTATTAACTGTAGTATGTGAATTATATTTAAATTGTACTCATGAAATTATATTAATTACTGTATACATGCATATGTATATTCTTATATTGAGCTAACAAAACGTCATTGTTAACCGAACACGGACTATGGTCGACACGGCCTTTCGTTCGTTTCTCCGTGTCCGGGCAAGTTTTACCCGCGATTGGTAGTATATACGTAAAAAAGGGCCGAATCTTATGAAGGGCAGTTGGTGTTTAGACACGATACGATAAAATACAGACATTTTACCTGCAAATGTCTTATTTATTAAATTGGATTATCCGAAGAGTAATTAGATACGACCCGGTATCTGTTTTAAGGACACAGAACCGAACTAAAATATAACAGGGCCGTTGTCCGGACTACACGATTAGACTCAGTGGCCAACATAATCAATTGCAACAGGTAGTAACGTACCGGGTATAACTTTAAAGGCAGTTGCCCGCAATCCATTACAATATATGGAATTGTCGCTACCGTAAGAAGCCATGTTTTAACAACCGTGCGCAGGCGCTTTAGTTCTATTTCCTGTCTCGAGTTTGGCAATAGTTAAGTCGAGACGAGACCGATACGAGATGAGACAGGTTGATACTCGAGACGTCTCGTGTCTCGTTCCACCTCTAGTAGCTACACTACACATATTGCGTGGTGGGGTAGAGGCACGGCTCTTTCCCTCTCCAAGAGAGCCTATCCAGACTAACTCATATTCATTATGTCTTTTTTTACTTATGTTGACATCTTGGGGTTTTTTAAATTCTCTGTATTCCTAGCTTAAAAATACAAACTAAAATCATTGCATTCCACGGTTAACTATTATTCACAGTATTTTTGCTGAATACATGTACAACAAATTGGCCATGCCTTGCTTTAAAGCTATAAATGCCCAATATCTATGATGATGATAAGCGGCTCAGGCGCTGGGCAGCCTATTCATCGCATTGACCAATGAAAACAAGGGAGGCATTTTCAAATCATCATTGTAGAATTAAAGCTGGCAATGGTCATTTTGCACTTGATACTGTTAAAGCGATCACCTAGTAGGATACACAACGCAATAGATAACTATTCAGATAATTACAAAATATATCGTAGTGACGACATAGACAATATTGAAGCAAGTAACCATGAAGAGCTTGTGTCATCTGTGCCATCACACTTTCTGCAGTCATTTGGATAATCAATTGTGAAAGCCTGCCATGGTGAGTTTGTATAACATACAACATGGCACTATTTAGCCAAAAATTTATCATAAATGTCATGCTAATGTTTCTGTCACTAAGCAATGTAAAATTCCTGAGAACTACATCATTGGATATCACAAAAAATCATAGAACACACGCACACCCCTTGAAGCAAGAGTAATGGTGGCTGTATTGGGATTTTTAAGACTATATTCACAATCTCAAATCTTTTATAATTTAATGTATATCGTCTGTTGTTTAAAACATATAATAGAATATTTAACTTCACGGAAACAACAGAACAACTATGAAGAAATTGCTCACATATTCAACCAGAATATATCATTTAAATTTTTCTATCAATTTTAGACCAAGGCGTCGATGAAGATATTTTTATAGAACTGATGAAACACCAGCTGGCCAACCTTCAGCCTAACATGATCTCAAGAACTCAAACTCTCCTTATTAGGAAACAAAAGGAGTTAAAACGAGTAAGTTGAAAAAACATTAATTCAAATTGTAAGAGTATGTTGAGTAAATCAATATTCCCCATTGAGTTAGATAACTCAGAATCATTAACGCAAAGTTAGATAACTCCTAAACATCTACCCTACCTACCCACATAACTATATTACTAGTTGTAGCCAGAGCTATTAGTTATGACTAGTATTATTATAATCACCCAGACCTTAACACAGAGTTAGATAGCTCCTAATCATTGACGCAGAGCTAGATAACTCCTAATCATTTACCCTACCGACTCACATAACTATATCACTAGTTGTAGCCAGAGCTCTTAGTTATGAATTGTCTTATAATTATTACTCAATCCTTAACACAGAGTAAGGTAACTCCTAATCATTAATCCTACCTACCCACATCACTATATTGCTAGTTTTAGCACATTTACATGATTATTAGTTATGAACTGTGTTATTACCTATATGATTGTTACCTTTGTACCAATTATTACCAATTTACCTTTGTGGTTTTATAGGTGACAAGCTTGATGATGAAAAGCAATGTGTTTTGAGGGGCAAGTCGACAGCCACAAGCCTGTTTATGGAGAGACTTTCGCAAAGTACCTTGGATGAAACCAGCAGAGGAGCCATTGTATTGACAAATGAACAGGAATGCATCTACCTGGTTTTGCCAACGGGAGCAGTGTTCCTGATGGCAACTGAGGTAGATGCATGTCTGGCCTATGTTAAGTGTTTGTTTGTGGTTAACCAGAGGTACCACATCCAAGCCCATTCACATGTGTTTACATGTAAATACTTCATTGCAAAACAGTTCATTTTTAACCTTTTTATTCATATTATAGCTTTAAAGTTATCATAATATATTTTGCTTATACATATATTTAACCTCAGTATTTCATGAAAATAAAAATAAGAAGTTCATAGTAATCAGTTCACTCAAGTGTGTAATTGTCTTCTCCTGGTATAAAATTACAATTTTATTGTGATTTAAAAATGACAGTACCATGAGTGAACAAGGAGCATCCATAGCAGCACAGCACTGAATCACAGAATGATTTAGTTTTGGTTATTTCCACAAAAAGCATCCCTGTACAAAAACTCGACTATCAATCATAATATGATTGAATAAGCCCTATTATACCTGTACCACAGCTCAACAATCAATCATAATAGGATTGAAAAAGCACTATCATACCTGTACAAAAGCTCAACTTTCAATCATTATATGATTGATCAGGCACTAGCATACCTGTACAAAAGCTCAACTTTCAATCATTATATGATTGAACAAGCACTAGCATACCTGTACAAAAGCTCAACTATCAATCATAATATGATTGAAAAGGCACTAGCAAAGCTGTAAAAAAGCTCAGCTATCAATCATAATATGATTTAATAGCCACAGTATGCGTTGGCATAGGTAAATCATTATTAAATGCAAATTAAATCAATTTTGAGTACAGTTTTGTCACCCTGAATTTAGATTTATTAATGATTTAAAATTCAATCAAAATTTCTCTCTGTGTACCTACCTAGTGAAGATCATTCTTTAAGCTTTTGTTGAAACTAAGCAGAGTTTTTCTATCTCTCTTCTCATGTTTTTTTTATATTATCAACTTAACTTATCATGAAGAGTCCAAGGTAGATGCTGTCATCGAGTTAGTCCTCAGAAGCATCTGTCCTTTCTTATATACAGTGGGAACTCCGAGCTGAGACTTGGTTATAGACTGGTTTCGTTGGTTGATGAAGGCAAAGGATAAAAAGGGATGAAGAAATCTTGACTGCTAATTCAGTCGTCAATAAAGATTGCACGCCGGCTATTGCGCGCTAATTTCAAGGACCAATTTAGAAGAGGAAATCAAATCTCAATCTTCACATTAATAATAAAATTTTATGTGAGTAAATACAGTTTCTGATTTTAAGAATCCAGTATTAAACAACAATTTCTGATTTGCAACAATGTTTTGCTCTTTACTTGCTGTTTGCTATTGTTTCATTGCATTATCAAAAATAGATTGTTCTAGCCGAAATTTAACTAACAAAGACCTTATCTCTATCGATTCTCCATATTATTACACTAATTACATTTTAATTGATATTCGAGGGAATCTCGATGTTAGCCAGATCAATGTACCTAACAACGTTAAAGTTTTATTTGACAACGCTGAGCTAGTTATCCACAAGTGTAAGTATAACCCATTAATATTTTAGCCACTTCTATTATTATGAAATAAGCATTACACACGTAGCCTATGAAAATAACTCAAAAAATTAGGAGTTGTGCTATCTATACCTTAATTGTCCCTGTAAGCATAACGAGCATTTCCTCTTTTGTTACAACATGTGAATCATTTTTACGTGTGAGTTATTAGAAAAATTTATAACTGTTAGCGTGACTAGAAAGTGATCTAAGTGAGTACTATTTACTTCATACAAATTTGTTATGTCAACTTACAGCTTTGGTACCTTGTATATTTAGCTGATTCACCGTCTGATTATAAGATACCTGAGGTTAATAACAACGCTACTAACCATCTCTCTCCTACTAACAAGTCTATCCGCATTCCTTCTACCACCTTCCACACTACCGATCTTACTGATTTTGTTACTCATGATTCCGGAGATTCTACACCAATGATCATTGGCTTATCACTCAGTATACGAATTACTTTGGCCACTTTTGCCATCGTTTTTATTTACAAATTTATGCAATCTCGTAGAACAAATTATCGGCCTACTGTTCCGGAGCTGATTTATTTAGGGCAACTTGCCAATATTGACGAAATGGATAGTGGCAGTGAAGGAGAAGACGAACTATTTAATGTTGACATGTTAATACTTAACGTCTTGATTCCCTTTGATTACTACTAGTTAACATCTATTTATATCAGAATGTTGTGTGCCGTTAAATACTCTGCCATTTTTGTTAGATATTTTACAGTTTTTTTATTTGTATTAATATGTTAAAACTCTAGCGCTAAGGCAGAGTGCTGCTCACTTAATTACTCACTTATTCACTCCAGTTTTTAATTTACACGGTTTATCAGGGAGCTAGTTAGGTTATGTCCCATTTGCCTGAGGCTACAGAAAAACTCGTTTCCGTAACTGAAAGTATATTTTTATAATAAATTCCAAACTAAGGGAATGCCTAGTATTGAGGCGGTTAGATAGTATCATGAGAGCATCGAAATAGAATTCCTGCTTTCATTCAGCGTTCAATCTATGATAGCATTAGCTTATTAGGGGAATAAGCAATAACTAAATCCTTGTTATTAAGAATTACCATTAGTAAACAGCTAGGTAAGCCATAACAAATCTAAAGCCCGTGATTTAAGGTTGTAGGTATGTTTAGGGTATTCACTGTCCTTGTCAATTTTGTGATAATATATGGGCCATGGTTTCGACTGGTAAATTTCTTTCCTTTGCCAGGCATGACCGGAATTACCAGAATGTGTACACAGTTATCTCCTGCATAGTCTTGTCCCATAACATAATTGTCAAGATAGTACTTAGGCCTATAGCTTGCCTGAGCGCTATTAATTGTTGTTGCAAGCTTGAGCTCATGCGATAGCTAAAAATTCACGCATGTCTACACTAGATTGTTCACTCGCATAGCTATTCGGATTTGTGATTGGCATGCAGAGTTCAAGGGTCATGTCTAGCTCATTTCCATACAACATATAGCTAAGGCTGAATTGGGTTGAACTATGGGCAGTATTGTCATAAGCATGCAAAACGTATTTAGTTATGTCATTCCAGTTGATCTGTGTTTTGTCGATCACTGTAGACATGAGGTTACTGAAAGTACTGAAAAACCTCTTGATTTTACCATGTGAAGATGTGTGCCACTTATGCATGGAGTAGAAAATGTTTCGTGCAACTAGTTGGTCTAAATACTCATCCGTCCTGGTTTGTCTCTCACCAAAAAATCCAGAGTGTGTCAGAATCTTAGTCTGTACAATGACAGCTGCACATTTGTATTGTATGAAGTTAGGTTTATACAGAGTCAACGTCAGGCCGTGCTGCTCATGTGCAGCAGGAATGTCGGGTAATATACAAGGTAGTAAATTGGGTAGTCGAATATTGGCTGCTGTATGCCAAGTTCTATAGAGCTTTGAATACTGAGTCTGGCCCACAGCCAACAGTGCAAAGAATGACAACAACAAAAATGTTGCCCATGGCATTCCAGTCATATTTCTAGCTCTTTTGTTTAAACCTCGTGGTCTAGACGGGTGGTAACAAGCTCTGCTATTATCCCTTGCTTGTGCACTCAAGCCTTTCAAATTCCTATCAACTTGGCTTACGCAAGCTTCGCTATTGCTTGTTGACTGCTTATTGCTAACTGTCTCATCTAATGAAACAAAATCATATGTTTGTTTCAGGCTTGAGTGATATGTTCAAAAGCTGAAACCTTTTTTACATTGCTAGCTATTCCAACATTCTCAAAGGCAATGCTGACTAGCTTGTCTTCACACTTAGCTGAGAACTTCAGGCTGTCTCAAAAGTTACAGCTGGCACTATAGTGGCTACCCTAAAAGGTACACTTTCTACAAGTTCAGTTGAAGTCCTTTCAACAGGTGTTTCAACTGTTTCCGTAGCAATGCTATCATAATCACTGTATTATTATCTTTCACCTGGCTGGGTACTACCCGTGCCATGGTTGACTGCTTTTCAGTAGAGGCTGTAGGCACTTCAGCTGAAGCATAATATGCTACTGGTGGCTGATAATCCTCCAGTCCCTAAACCAGCATGGCATCTCATTTTGCCCATTGGTCACTCTACGCTGACCTTCATTTCTGCCACTGCTATAGTTAGGTCTATATGCAGGCTGTTGGTAAGCTGAAGTCCTACCTTTATTAGCTAGATTAGGCTGAATTTTTCCGCTAGCCGCCCGCTTATCACAAAAACTAGCCAAATGCTTCTCGGACAAGCATATAAAGCATTTTCTTACTGGTTTTTAAAATCTTCTGTTTTGACTTGGGTGAAGTCTGGCATTTTGAAAATTCACACTTACATGTACATCAGAAATATCTTTATCTGCAAGGAGTGCAGTTTCTACTCCCATAGCAGAGCGGGAACTATCTGAGAGATTTTGTGATGAAACTCCCATAATCTTTTCTTTTATTTCCTGGCGTAGGCCTGTTCTGAAATGCAATAGGATATGCAGGCTATCTTCCCTCGCACTTCCGCAGGCCACAATTTTTCTAAAAAGTTCGTAATACTTTCGAACAGTTTCAGTACTCCCCTGTCTCACTGCGGAGCCTTCCATCGCTATCTGTTCCTCTCCCTTTACAGCATGCAATTTTTCTCTCATGAGTTTTTTCACTTTTTCATAGCTCACTGAGCTAGCTTCAGATCTAATAATCTCTCTTAGATAGGCTGCTGCCGAATCTTTGAGGTAAAGTTGTTGTATTAACACAAAAGAAGATTTTGGAACTTTGTTTAACCCTTTGCGTACCAAGACCGACCTTTGTCGGTTTACGAGCAATGTCTCAGCGTACCAAAACCGACAAACCCGACATTTTTGCCGTTTTCGATAGACCTTTTTTAAAACGTTGTATTTATTTTAAAAACAACGCTAAAAATTAAAATTAAAAATTTGAGCAATTTCAGTAAGTTTTTTACTACTGTTTTGAGGCTAAAAATAATAAATTTTATGTGCATGTGCAAAAAGAACACGTTGTAAAGATTTGATCTTTCTTTATGGAAAGCTGATCAACATGGACGTTTGTGATTATTTGAGCTCGGCTAAAAAATTTGTTTAGTGGATGATATCGACTGGTTCGGAAGTGAAGATGATTTCAAGTCAAAAGAATGTGGGGAAGACGATGAAAGTGAAAAAGAAGATCGCCAGGTTGAATTGGATTGCGAAAGTGGGATTGAAAAGGCCGGCGTTGAAACAGGGAATAATGACGGACATCAAAGAGGAGCTGATTTAAAACCAAAATAATTGCATTTTGATGACAGCATGGCAGGAGATAAGTTCGAATACTTAAACAGGTAAGTATTTTTTATTATTTGAAGCTTTTTATAACATTGGCCATGATAAATGTAATATTTAACGAAACGAATAAATATGGCTTTCAAAAACATCGCGATGCTTCGGAGCCTGTTGATGATAAATATATGTGACGAGTTATTGGTTTAGTTTTGCATATAGGTATTCTCAAAAAACATACTCTGTTGTCTTACTGTTTCACAATCCTTCATCATCTACGCGGATTTTTAATAAAATTGAAAGTAGAAAGAAAAATAGAAGCAAGTTTACCTTTTACTGACAATTTTGAAGACCCTGCTGGCAATAAATTGTTCAAGTTGAAAAATGTTTTTCCCATGATATGCGACTGGTTATATTCTGTTTTGCTGCCTGATAAATTTCTAACTATAGATGAAAGCTTGCTGGCATGGAAAGGACGGCTCAACTTCAGACAGTGTATTCTATCTAACAGATATGGATCAAAGTTATTTGCTCTCCGATGCTGTCTCTGGCTATGTGCACAAGTTGTCTGTATACATGGGTGATGAGCAAGTAAAGCTGAAGGTACCGGCAGCAGATTCTCTTGTGGAATATCTCTATGCGAGTCATATTTTGATCCCGACCATGCAAAATAAATTTATTTACAAATTTTATTTAGTTTCTGCAAATGCTTCCTCGCTTTGTATTGTTAGCTTTTGTACATACGTTCGCTGAAATGTCATTATCTATTGTATTTGTTGTGTATTGATATGTTGTATTTGATGCCCATTGCCCCTATCACCCACCTTATCAAAAGAGTTCAGTTCTCATATTGCTTTGCCATCTAGCAGAATGATTTCTCCATCATTTGCTGTAACTGCTCATAATAAATGTTGCTTCCTGTCTTTTGCTGCTTCACAAAATGTGTGAATACAGGCTCACCACTCAATTCTTGTGCACAACCAGTTAATCCTTGCTGCAGCACACATTGATCTTAGCTGCATCACACCTGAATCTGTGCAATGAGTTTATATGCAAAATTGTTACTTGAATCTATAATTTCAAGAAATGCACATAAATCTGCCAGTAAAAAATCATATCTGTGAATATATTCATCTCAAGTTGCAGTCTCGACAAGCTGCTTGAAGTAAAATGTCTCAGCTTTCAGATGCATATATATTTGCAGTCTTATGCCAATTCGCGTGAAAGTTATAGCAGAGTTTGAGAAGCCATGTCGGGTAACAGTTGCACTGCTTATCGCCATGGTGATATGAGCATTTCGAAGGTCTGCTCCCGCAATGCACAGAAGCACCTAACTCAACTTTTGATGCGCTTGAATAACCCAATATTTTTGCAAACTTTTGTAAACATATGACACCGTGCATATGTTTATCATAAACCAGTTTTGGCAGAGATATTGCTTATAAAAATATATTTGTAATCGATATTTCATGATAGAGAGGTGACAACTTTGTTAAATCAGAATTTTGACTAAAGTGTGCACAGCCGATTTGCAGGGAATAAATGGTTGTCCGTTGAGAAATTTCTAAGCTTTCAAATGCATATTCATTTATAGCTCCATGCTAATTTGCATGCGAGTTATAGCCAATTTTAGTCGGCCATGTCAAGCCTCGATTGTCGCAGGTCGTTAGGGTCACGCGGTGAAAATTTGGAAAGGCGCTCCTGCATTGTAACGGAGCTCATATCTACACTTTCAATGCTCTTTGACGTCCAGTTTTTTTTGCAAATTGTTGTGAAGATATGAATCTATGCAAGAATTATTCAGACAACCTTGTCAATTGCCTTTATCAATTTAAAAAATACAATTAAAAATGACGTACAAAAATAAAAAATTCATTGCTTCAGCAAATTGAGACTTCTGTTGGTAAATATTTGCAAGCTATCTACATAAAAGAAGCATCAGCTTGTAGATAAAATTCTCAGCTTTCCTATGCATGTCAATTTATGTAACTGCCACAATTTTGATGTAAGTTACTGCAGTTTCTATGCGGTCATGTCGAAAGCTCAAATCGCGCCAGTTATTGGCTGGTACGATAGTGGTTTTTCCATTGTAACCTTGCGGTCGCTAAAGGGTTAATAAGCAACAAGTTTCAAAATGCATTAAAAATGCGTCAAAATCGTCTTCACTTACACCTGTAAAGCTGAGGCCAAACTTCACCCAGTCATTCTTATTGCACTTACGCACTTCATAGCTCTCTCTTTCGAGCGTGTGCCCAGAATAACTTATCTCGTGATTTTGGTGTGATGGGAAACGGGCTCTCTCCTCTCATTTCTGCTTCTCAGTCAGTTAACTGCGATACTTTCTGCGTTAATGTTCATATCATCTGTTCATAGTTTTCTACCGTACGGTCAAATGCGTTGTGAGCGTTTTGCTGCTCATTTACTATATCTCCCATAGCGGCAAATCTATGCTCATAACAAGGTGAGATTTACTTCTTTCTATCTTACATATCAGGGATCGTTTGGTTCAAACATCATATTTGTACTAGAAATTGATTCATTGAGTTTATGTTGAGTATTTAAGGAAGAGCGAGGAATTTAGTACTTGTATTAATTTACATTAGCAACAGTAAGTTTATATAATACATAGCTGCACTTTTAATTTAACTAATTTATATAAGCCTCCTATAGTTCTTTATTATGTGAATCATGTGGTATATATAGTAACAATAATTCAATATGATTATTTGTTAAGGTATTTCACTTTAAAATATCATAAACATTTGATTCCGATTACTGATTTCATGTTGACTTTTGCCTCCCTCCTTGTCACGTTTGATAGAACTGTTGCTATTAATGAGTCTGCGATGTTCTGAGGATGTGAAATATGTGACGGGAAATAGCAAGAGATTACTGCATTTACTTTTGCAAACTGCTGATATCAAAACATGTTAATGTAATCATAAGTAAAGGTTCAACTATTACTTAACTGCATACTCTATAGCAATAGTTAGTTCTGTTATATCAACTGTTGCTAATCACGTCTATAATAACAGAGATAAAATGATAGTATATATGAGAATTCGTTATTGCTCGTTATCAAAACTTAGTTTACTCATTGTGGCCAGCTTTGTGACCTTGACTCAAAACCTTTATTCACGGCAAATCTAATCATTTCCTGATCTTTTTACCTTTTGGTTGATAGCATTTTTGGTTTTGCTTTGATCCCTTTGTGTATCAACACAAAGTGTCTAATCATCTACATTTTATTATACTTTCAGGCAAATAAGAGGTTGGCTGGAAAGACCAGTGAGGATCCCGAGTATCCTAAAATTCAGTTTCCTTCTAAAGAGTTGTGTCCTTTATGCAGGAATCCCAAAGAAATGTGGAATGGAGAAACAGTAAGGTTTAAAGTATCAAAACATTGAGCTCTCTAACATAGCACGAAGCATGCATGTTTCTATCTAAGCAAGTCGAAGTTCACCGTTAGTGTTATCTTTTTCTAGACCTTGATATCCAATAACTCTGCCATCTATGGTGATCAAATCTAACTCTCGCATTAATATCACCTGCAATGAGCAACTCATCTTTGCTGGGTTGATTTTTATTTTTAACACGCATTTCAACAGGTTGCAAAAGTTTTCTTGGTTTTTATCAAAAATTTTCATAGTGGAAATACAGACGCTTATGATAGACAAGTACATATTTCTCTGTAATGGCATGTGCAGAGTCATTATCCTGTCAATCACTGTGATTGGGTCATGCTCTATTTCCTAGGCTATGTCATTTCTGGTAGTAAAGCCAACTCCAGCCTTTTTTTGCTTATGCACTTCTCTGCAGCTCTAATAAAGTTTGTTGCCGCTGCTCACTAAACTCCTTGATAGCGTTAGACGGGTCTCACAGAGTGCTGCAATATTAATGTGGCATATCTGAAATTCTTTTGTTGACAGCGTTAAGGTACAACCATGCGTAACAAATGATTCGTTCAATGTGACAGAATCCTCGAAGTTAACAGAATTCACAGACTTATCTAGTCGAATATCACAGAATTATCTGAGCTGTTCATGCACTCAAAATTCTTTGACAAAACGTTTTTAATTCGTTAGACAAGTTGTTAGCGAGCATGATTCTAGCAGCTTTTGCAATTAGTATAGTCCAAGACAGATATCGCGACACACAATAAAAGTATGAGTGCAATTCAACCGCTTAAACTTATCAAACTGCTTAGGTTGCACTATTGTTGGTTAGCGAGCATGATTCTAACATCTCTTAAAATTTACGTAGTTCGAAGCACATATGGTGACACACAAGAAAAATATTACGGCACTTTGCCATAGTAAATATGATGGAACTGACTTGATTGCGCTCAAGATGACAATGCTTTTACCACGGAACTTTTGCTGCCTAAAAGGAAATTGTTATTATTAAAAAGAAACGATCTGTAACCATAGTGCACGAACGATAAAAACCAACAATAGCGCAATCTAAGCAGATGTATCGTATGTACTACATATGCTGAATTGCACGGGTACTTTTATTGTGTGTGTAATACATTTCTTAGACTATACTAATTGCAAAAGCTGCTAAAATCCTGCTCACTAATAACTTGTTTAGCTAATTTAAAGCGTTTCGTCGATGAACTCGATGTGCATGCACAGCTCAAATAATTCTGTTATATTCGGCCTAATAATTCTGTGAACTCTGTGAATTTCGTGAGTTTGGTCAGATTTGGTGAATAATTCGTTACGTGTGGCCATACTTTTAGACAGGTCTCACACAGAATGCTGCAATAATAATCTGGTTTATCTGAAGTTCTGTTGTTGATGGCGTTAGATGGGTCTCACAGGGTGATGTGATATTAATTTACATGTAGTGTATTTGAAGTTATGTTGTTGACAGCGTTTGACAGGTCTGACAGAGTGCTGCTATATCAATCTGGTGCATTTGAAGGTCTGTTGTTGACAACGTTAGACATGTCTCACAGAGTGCTGCGATAATAATCTGGTAAATCTAAAGTTCTGTTTTTGACAGCGTTAAACGGGTCTCGCAGAGTGCAGTGATATTAATCTGGTAGATCTAAAGTGTTGTTGCCACCAGTGCAATTTTTCATTATGATTGATTTGAGCTATCACTACAAAGAACTCTTCTGCAATTATCAAGATGGTCTTGTTACTCCTTTGTTTCCTTCCTAGCCGATATTTCACTGAGTGATGGCGCCAGAGCTAGAACCCTGTTCTAGCCGGACGATGGTTGAGTTGGTATGATTAGTATTGATTCGAATCATTTCCATATATCTGCATGTATAAGGTTTAAAGAAACACCAGTTTTTGCTCTACTAGAATCCCTATCTTGGCAGTACAGAGATGTAATCGAGCAAGAAAAAACAGGTCAACACATACAGTCATCTTTGGTCTGCTGCTGCGACTAGCTTAAGACTAACTCTATCTTTTCGTGTTTTCGAGTGCAGCCATAGCACACTTTCTGGGAAGTCTAGTCAGACTTTGATGGGTATTTTACTTCATTCTAACAGAATGCCCAAATACACCCCAGTTTAAAGCTGGTAGTGCCAGTTTAGTCTCCGGCAATATGACCCTCGAAGCAGGTTGTGTATTATCCTATAGCAGGTGCAAGTATCAGGTGCGATGGTTAAAGTTAATATACAGTAGACCTTTCTAAAACAAAACAATCTATTCCAGGAACCTTTACCTTATAGGATTATCTGCAGTGGTAATGAATTGTCAAGGCCATTTATTATGAGTGTAGTTGGTGAGTACAGTGACTATCTGTTAGTTATGTACACCCAGTCAACAGTTACCTGTATCAGCTAATATTTATTTGATTGTTTTGTTTCTTCCAGGTTTATGATTTTCTACATTCACTCTATGCAGATGTTAGACCCTTCAACTTTCCTAAACTCCTCTCTCAGGCTCCGGAGTGGAAACACTTGCCAGGCGTGGACTCACTGCGAGATTGGGATACCAAAACAGCCATAGGTCGTGCAGAGATGTCTATGTGCTATTTATTGTATATCACATCCGCTATTGTAATTGCCGGTTTGTTCTATTTTGTTGTCATCAAGAGAAGACTTCGACTGCGCCCCAGAAAGTGTTCCTCACGAGCTGAGTCAAACCTTGACTATCATAAACCAAATTAATAACCAAATAGAAAGCTATGTCACCAAATTATTTATATTTTTTTTGCAAATTTTGTGCTAGCATACATGCCATCTTCTTGTATGTAGAATTTTGTCTACTGGTGCTTCTTTTTTAGCCAATTAACTTTCTGCTGATCTGTTATAAGTTTTTACACTAGCTTTGCCAGGAAATATATCTATACCGACACTCTTAAAAATAGCAATAAATCGCTGCAACCAGTTGAGTCAATAATAACAGCTATAGTACTATTAGTACTTGCTGAAGTTGCTGTAGTACAATGGATAAGGAATTAATGAGTTGGTCTGACTTAATTACTATAGTTGTACTAGGAGTAGTGGTTAATTTAGAGGGAGCCACAGTTCTACTATGAATTAAAAGGATACTTTGTAGAAACAGCAGTACTTTGTGTCAGATGGAAATCTATTATAAAACTTACAGTGTGCCAGTGTGAGGATCATGCTGCAACATTTGTGCTGTAAGAGATTTACGTCATAAGGACAGTAAGATGCATGTAAATTGCCTAATCTGTTCCAAGATCTTTCAAAACTCACCCTTTTAGCCATGCAAAATGGTAAAACTTTACCTAACTCTTTTAATTTCTAGGCTGTTCTGTAACTGCAGAACTATTGCTTACCATCAACAACTTTCAATGATCAATCCCGCTGGTTTTATAGACCATGATTGCGGTAAATTTACAACAAGTTGATAGGGACTGCACATTTCTGACGTTCACTAACAATGATTTGCTTGTTTTTCTAAACGACAAAGTCTATTCTGCAAAGAAAAGCTAATAACAAATATTTTGCACGTCTACAATAAGGTTACTTTTTACTATAAAAAGCAGTTCTACCTGTTTGTTCATTTACTACTATCCAGGGGTCAAAGTTAGGATAAACATGGTTTTCGACGATATTCCAACTCGTGACATTAGGTCCGGTAGACCAAAGCTAAAGCACCTGCACCAACCGATCACCTTTGTGTTTATGAACAATTGCGCAGCTATGTTATTCGCCTTTTTGTCAACACATTTAATGATCTATTACAACAAACTAGAATGTCGCAAAAGTTATACACATATAATAGATATCCCGATAAGTGCACGACATCTTTTCTTTCTTAAGTGCAGCGAAAGAAACTAACATTTAAATCGATTATATATTATATCGGTTATATGGATTTTTTACATACAGTAGTAGTTTTTTTACGTTGTACGAAGCAAAAACTTTACATACATTTTTTACGCTATTCGGAATTTACATTAGATGAGCGTCTACTGTACTAAGTTTGACACACATTTTGATCTTTGGAGTTGTTGGCACTTTTTGTTTTAATAGACAACTCCAAATAAATTGTCCACGCTTTTCAACTTTGAACCTCGGTACCTAGTGAGCAATGCTTGGTCAGCTCATTCATTGCACAACAAGAGATAACCTCTGAGTACTACATAGTGTCCAGTAGACCAAAAGAGTATGATTATACCATATCCAAGTTGCATAAACCAAAATATGGTCTCTTTCACCTCCAATAAATTTGATAAAGAAATCAACTAGTCTACAGTGAACTAAACTCGGTATAAAACAAACAAACATCAGTAATGGTATATAAATAACTTCCATATCAACTGTCTAATAATGTTTTATGCACAGTTTGTAGTAGAAAATAACATGAATGCAAAAGTTGAATGACCTTTCGACTTCTACATAAAACAGCTTCTATATGACTGAGCTAGCTTCTTAGTGAAATTTTCAAATATAAAGAGCTGACTAATAGTCAATAATATATTTTTACATTGGTTTCTCATGTAGTCTATTGGGATTTTTCAACTGGCATAAATATTACCTGTAACCTAAGCAAAGGTTATCATATTTTACGACTATAAGAGAAAACCTCAACTTCCTAGTTTTTCATGTGATCCATATAAATAGTCAGTAACTCTATAATGGCCCTTAATACACTGTTCTATGAGCTGTCACCTTGTAGCACAAGATGTTTTAATGTATATGTACATTAAAACATCTAATGATCATACATATAAAACACATTTTTTGGTTTTAGTATGCGAGTGATTCATAGTAATACACATGTATTACCTCTACCTTTTATTAGCTACACTTTATACATTTTATATTTCAATTGACTGAGCAATAAAACTATCAATAGAAATATTCTTACACTCTATGAATATTCGAATTCCTTTTATGCTTCCAATGTCTCTATTTTTTTTAACCAACTCTTGATTTTCTCTGATTTTCCACCACGTTTTATCTATCTCTAGATTTATTTCTGTTTACTGCCTATTACTCTCAAAAGATCTCTGTAGAGCTCTGTGAGTATTTTCAGATAACTAAAAATAATTGGTTTATCCAACACGGTAAATTTTGTAACTACACAGGTTCCTAGTCATGTGAGAGTCTGGTAGTTGTCATCTCTCTGGTAAAATTAATACTAAGCATTGTGACAGATATTTAATCACCAACTCAAACAGCACACCCCCTAGCATTTAGCTCTAATGTATACAATTTATATCAATGATTAGCTTATCAGTGATCTGCTCACCATGCCGGCTGTTGCCATGAGCCAATGGGAAAAATATATGTTATCTCAAGGATTTATTTTAGTACCTCTTCCTTGTCAAGTAGGTAGCAGGGGCTACTTTGAATCGGTAGAATAAATAGCTCAACTTTTATGGTTCAATTTATGAAGAGAATATTATTACTATTTGAAAACCATTGAAACAGTAAATTAATGTCAAGAGTCCTGGTAAGTTGTCATCATTGTAAACAAACTTACACATCAAATGCTTATCAAAAATATTGATGACTTACACAATAATATTCACCAGTAAGGCTCTGAGAACTTATATTAACATGACTCATAGCTTTTATAACAATACATTCTCTCCTTTTAGATTTATCTCTTCACATTTATTACTTCTATTGTTAAAGAGTTAATCTTCATAGTCTTCATAAACTTGTCAGCTGCACAATTACAAACCACTTCTCTACAAGATATCTTAACTACCATTCAATACATTATTATGACATCAGTAGTGAATCCTTTTAGCTTTTGACATGTCATGTGATAACTGTGGAGACACCTGCGCATTTTGTAAAAAAAGGTACTATGTGCGTTCATATTTGAGTATTAATTTGACTTTTGAATCAATGATTGATTTATGTTTTATTGATCAATTCTAAATCAATACAATAGAGAATGCTGGTACCCATTTTTGCATTTTAGACTGCAAAGGTATCACAGCTCTAACAGCATAAACTGATTCTCTGCATCACAAGTCAGCCATACATACTGAGCTATTAATCTGAATTCTTTAGCTGGCAGGATAAACTTTGTAACCTAACAGGTACTTAGTCATGTGAGAGTCTGACTGGCGTCACATCTATGATAACACTGCTATATTCAGTGTGTCAGACATTTATCACATTGTAAACGACCACCTTCTGACCTTTAAGCTCCTTATGTATACAATTTATAAAAAAAATTATCAAAGTTACCCACACCCGATATGCTGTTACTACAAAACTCTTGAAACAACTCACATGGTATTCAAGCTCCCACGTATACAAGCCAATTATGAATGTTTACTTTTGCCATGAGACACTCAGTGACACACTTTAACCTTTATACCTTTTACATGTTTATCACTTATTGACATACCCTTTAGTGACAAACTCTGTTTTCAACTCCCATAATAAAGCACTCCAGTTAATTGGGTTGACATTTCAATATGTGAGCTTCAATAAAACATTGACTTTATTTCTGTCATCATAGTGATTCAGCACTATAGTGTCATATAAAGCTATTTTATAGACACCACAAATATCTAAAATATCTTAAAATTGTTTAATGTAGTTCTGAAGATCTCCAGAATTAATATTACTCCTAGTGTTTGCGGCAACTCTACTGGAAGGTGAAATGTCCACCATCTGTGAACTTGTTGGTTTTTCTGGTTGGTCCCAATCTGTTCAAGGAATTATATTCTTTTAACTAACAATTCCTTCTTCAAAGAATCAACTTCCATAGAGTGTGTATGTAAACCTGTTGGTTATAATATATCCCGATTACTTGCTGTAAACAAGAGCTTATACTACTGCAAAAGTTTTCTAGTCATTTCAACAGCGTGTTTATGGATGTCAATAACCTTCACAACAAAAATAAATCTTATTTACATAGTAATAAATTTAACAAAATAACACAATTGCTGTAACTTAAAAAAAAATTAAAATTATGTATTTTATATTGGAAATTATGACATCAGAATTGTCTCCTCTCAGCAATTGCATCTATTGTTGAAGAATTATATGTTGATTGCAGATACGAATAGTAAGGCTATCTGTTACAGATCACACATGAATCATGAAGTTATCTGTCATAAATCAGCCAAGAATCCTAAGGCTATCTGTTATAAATCAAACAAATACTAAAGCTACCTACCATAATTCAGACAAAAAACTTGGGCTCTGTCATAGCTAGGACATGAATACTAAGGCTGTCTGTCATCAATCAGACATGGATACTATGGCTATCTGTCATCAGCCTTAGTATTGGCCCTACAGTATCCGCAGGCGACAAGTGTGCTATTTTTTGGTGCATTTTGGACATTTTGTTCTGTTTCAAAAAGGTACTTTTTGTAATACGTTCACATCAAAGCCAAACACGTGGCTTGAAAAGAGATCATTTGGTGCAACTTGTTTCTTCAATAATGTCCACTATCTTTGGAGATGAATTTTACTGCAACATAGATGGTCTACCTTATCATTAGCCAATGGTTGCTGTTCCTGTTAGCCACTTCCTTATCAATGTTAAGGAACTGTTCATATTTAATATTAGAAATGTGGCCAACTGCAGCAGTGAGAACAGCTCTAAAGCATTGAAGGGTCCACATTGAGTAGGGATGTCATCTGTTAATCTATTCCAGTCATAGACCTATTAATTATACTAGACTGGGCAATCCAAGGCATCACGGCTCAGCATTGTGTCCTACTTAAATAGCCACATTCTTCACGACATAACGTCAACGCTTTGTTCACTCGCAGCTGGCCAGGCGGGGCCAGGCAAGCGAGTCATCATTGTTTATATTGAAAGAATGGCAGAGACAGCTTTGTTGCTACATGTAATTTGACATAACTACTAAAGTACATAAGATATTGGTTTAAAATTTTAGATGCAAAGCTTATACACTATGCATTCCCTACCCTGCAAATTTGTAAACATAAAGTTGAATATTTCATATGTAAAGTGCGAGTAAAAATGTATATTGATCTATTCAAAAAGTATTGCAAAATTATCAATGGTGCCCTATGCTATGGGCTAACATGTCAGATAGCTAGGTGTACAAACAGATTTCAAATGCATACACACTGGTAAATGGTAAACTGATTGCAGTCTGCCATGAATATAAATGTTGGGTCTTAGGTGTTATGCAAACAGCATCAGAAAATAGGTTTATGTTCACTTTGTTGCTTTGTTCACTTTGCCCAGTCCATTCCAGTTTTAAGTAGGAAGCCATTGAGAGTGGAGCAACTACCAGCACTGGAAATGATTCGAAAGTAAATTTTACTCCAATTGTTTTCAAGTGTGGTTGTGAGAGGTACCTAGATATGAAGAGCAAGAAATCTTGCGGATTTTTCTGAGATATGCATACAAATAATCGTTTTTTCTAAAAAAATTTCTTAGAGTTCCTTGCTGGCACTAATATTTGAAAAGTTGCTTCGCACAAAGAGGTGTCAACCCCGGAGTAGACAAAGTGTTGCCCATTTCATGAAGCATTTCATAACCATGACAGGTGGACATAGGCTAGTAAATGAGTATGGTGATGGCTGTGCTATATTTAGAAGTGTAGCTAGACCTAACGAAAATATTTTTACTTTATGATGGTTGCATAAGAATGCAATTATTTACTGATTATTTTGCAGGACAAGGGGAGTAAAAAATTTTGCTGTGCATTTGGTTGTTCTAATACTCCAGCAAAAGACAGTTAACTCTGTTTCCACACCTTTCCATCAGAAGAAAAACACCTACACATACGTAACATATAGTTAATAGTTATAACTTTTATAGTGTATAACTTTTTATAATAATATTAGCATATGATATTTATTTAGCAGGCTATGTGATACGGAACTTAAAACTCAACTGCAATGACTGCACCAGCTTTATAGCCTCCTGTCCAGATTTACGCACCAGGGATGACGCGATACTAATCAGTGTAAAAATAGAGGTGGTCTGTTTACACCTCATCCTGTCATCACAAAGATATGTCCAGGCTCAGAACAGATCATATGGCAGTGTGTCGATTTACAAGGAATCACTGCAGACATACACAAGCTGGTAGTCACAAAGACTCTTTTATTGGTTTTACCAAGCAATTTGCATCAGGAATTTCCATGCTCAAGTCACAGCGCAGCGTTATTTAAAACTATCACATCCAGATATGTCAGAATTAGAATTTACCATGAGGCTACAAAGGTAGCAGCTAACAGGAGTAATCTTAGATCAAAGCTCAGCCGACTGGTCGTCCTTAGTCATGTGTAGCCTGTCACAATATGTCTAGAAAATTGCACCATTTGTAATTTGTTTTCTACAATTTTTCTGATGCTGTTTGCATAACACCTAAGACCCAACATTTATGTTCATGGCAGACTGCGATCAGTGTGCCATTTACCAGTGTGTATGCATTTGAAATCAGTTTGTACACCTAGCTATCTGACATGTTAACCCATAGCATAAGGCAACATTGATAATTTTGCAATACTTTTTGAATAGATCAATATACATTTTTACGCGCACCTTACATATGAAATATTCAACTTTATGTTTACAAATTGCCAGGGTAGGAAATGCATAGTGTATAAGCTTTGCATCTAAAATTTTAAACCGATATATTGTGTACTTTAGTAGTTATGTCAAATTACACGTAGCAACAAAGCTGTCCTCTGTCATTATTTCAATGTAAACAATGATGACTCGCCTGCCTGACCAGCTGCAAGTGAACAAAGCGTTGACGTTATGTCGCGAAGAATGTGGCTATTTATGTAGGACAACGTGGCTTCGCATTGCCCAGTCTAGTATAGTTAATAGGTCTATGATCCCAGTCTATAAGACTTGGAATTTTGCCAAGCTATGCAGGTGGTATTATATAGCATGAGTGCAGTTCAATAATGAACATGTGGGTTCATAAAAATCACTTCTAGTTGAGTAGAGAGGAGAAAATGAATCAAGTATAAATATAAAATTGTATTTAATTATAAATCTTAAAAAAGAACTATAAGTGATTTCAATTAAACAAAGAGGAAGGAATCAGCCCTGAGGATCGTGAAGTTGGTCTCCTGTCTCGTCTGTATCAGTGGGAGTACGCAGATAAATATCTAGTCTGTTAAGTCTCTCCATGATGGCAGCCATGTCTAAAAACAGACGCTTATCAGAGTCTAATAAAATCATTAATAGATTTCTTCTCTATCTATTAGCTCTGTACAATCTCACAAGTACCAAGTGTAAACCATCAGACTAAGGCTAGGTTTTTAAAAGATGGTTTGGAAAAGCCAAAACTGTAGTCTAATCTGTTGAGCCAGGCAATGCAATTTAGCCTGTGGTTCACCTGTTCATCGCTACCAATTTTGATTGATTTGCTCAATTGAACATTAACTAATATAATTAATTGATGACCTGCCAAAAGCATTGATGAACCAATGCTCCTGATTGGCCAATTCTAAAACACCAATATAATCAAGGCTCATGTACTGGTACTGTTACATCTTACAATAATAAGCAATAAGCAAATGTAACATTACAATTAGACAGCTTTATTAGCAACTGAACCACAGTTATCACTAGCCACCTCAACACAGAACAAGTCAGCTGACCAGCTGGTAGGTAAGACAAAATATAGGGGATGACTCATCCTAAGCTATTTATAGAGCACTAGCTGCACATGTCTGGGCAGGAACTAGACTGAACGCTAGTGATAGTGCATACATATCAGGTACTACATACAAAGGAGGTGTAAAGATGGCATCCATAATTAATGACCAGAAGTCCAGTTCTACTTAAGTTAAAAACTCACCTGACATCTTGCGATTACCCACATCCCGCAGGGCTAAAATCTGCAACTGCGACTCTGCTAGCTCCTCCTTTAGTTTGGTCAATTCTAGAACAACAATATAATCAGGGCTCATATTCTGATATTACAAGTTGATGAATTGTTTTATCAGCGGCAGCATCAGCTACAAAATAAAACTAATCTTATTCTATGCTCACCTTTTGTTTTGTGTCTGTCTGCTTTCTCAAGAGCAGCAATTTTCTTGTCAGTGGCAGCAGCATGTGCTACAAATAGGTACAAAATAAAACTTCAATAAGCACCAAAAAGTAAAAATAAATACTTTAATTCAATCAACAGACCATCTTAAGAATAGGGAGTCTTCCACCTCATTCCATGTTGGGAACAGAGTCGAAGAACAGAAAAATTAATGTAACAAAATTAACACAGTGATTGTGATGATGCATCTGAAAAAAAGATTGCTTTCATCAGGAAACGAACTTTCAACTTTCAGCTGTGTAGGCACACAGTACCACCAGCACTAAGTGACTGCCTTGCCACATTCAGGAGTAATTCAGTAGAAGGTCATTACAGTTTACTGCACAGGGCTTTTATGGTACTCATACTATTAATTACAGCTGTTGTAGATTTTCTCACAACGTAGCCTTAGAATCTGTCAAATGTTAAAAAATGTTAAAATATAGCCTTAGAGTCAGTCTACTGCTAAGAGTCTATGGTAAAAGTTACTAATGAAGGTAAATCAAATAGTGTTGCTGCTAGGAGTACATATTCTAATAGTTCCGACTGAATGATATACTTATCTTGTTTAAGGCTATAACCAGATATGCAGCCTCAGTGAGAAACAATAGACTGAGAATCTGCATTTAAACTGTTTAATGTGAGAATTTTTAGTAAGAATATTTTGCCACTGATGATGATAATAATGGCGCCTAAGAACTACCAAAAATTGATGTTTGTCTCTATGGCTTGAAAAAAAAGTGATATCCTACAGCGATAAAAACCGTCTTAATTGCCGTCGGGCAAATAACTTTTCGAATAAATGATGTTGAGGTCGAGTTATCTAAAGCAATTTATCATTGCGAGGGAACGAACCAAACAACTCCGTGCGAGTTAACCTTGTATTTGAGATGAAATCTTACAGTTATTTGAGGGTGCGTTATCTGAGTTTGGCTCTACTTAACCACAGAAAGTTCCTAAAAAGTTGGGGCGGCTCAGCAGGCCAGCCGTCCCAGGAAATAAGGGGCTGACTAGGAGTAAATGTTCGATAAGTTCCTACAATATATTGTACTTATCTTCTCTGAGCCTACAACCAGGTGTACAACTTCACTGAGTAATAATATACTGAAAACCTGCATTTAAACTGTTGAAAATTTTAAATAAAACTACATCATTTTTGTGCTTTCTCAAACATTGTGATTCTATCTTTAGCAAAGGCAAAAGTTGTTCTATAGGAAAAATATACTACTATATTTCTAGGAAACAGCTCATGTTTCTATTTAAAACTGTAGTGAGTAGTAAGAAAATTCATGAATCAGGAGAGTTCAGCTAAGTGCTGACTAATAGCTGCCACAAGGTGTTGAGCTGCTAACATCCCTTTAATCCTATCAGTTTTGAATAAGGAATTAAAATACTCAGACTATTATTATCCAAGAGAGAGCAGAGGTGATGAGTGATTAGCAAGAGTGTTGGCTGAAGAGAAGAGGCTGAACTGACAGCATTTAACACAGAGCCAGAGCTGAACTGCTTTTTCAGCCCACTGCAGTCTCTATGCAAGAAAAATGTAGATGGAAATCCCCAGCGCATGTTTATAAAGATACGTTGGGGGGCAACTTGAAGAGTTATGCAATAGAGTAGTACAAGTGAGTAGCTGGTATCACACTGTATAATAATACTACCTGCTAATACTGGCTGCTGCCAGCTCTTAAGCAGCTCTACTGACTCTTTCTTTCCCTCAGACTCTGCATCCTCCAGAGGAGTTCTACTGTTCATGTTCATTCTATTGACGAGAACAGAGACTTTATCAGGAGGGATGGAGGTCAGCATAGACTGTAGAACTGTTGTGTGTCCCATGTAGGCTGCCTTGTGCAGTGCTGTGTTTAGGCTGCTATCCTGTATGCTGAGCAGGGAGACTCGTTGCCTGCCTGACAGGCTGATCAGTAGAGTCTCTACTATCTCTGTATATCCTCTACCCACAGCCACTGTTAGAGCTGTCCAACCCAGTTCGTCCTTCTCAGCTAGCAGCTTATACTTCTTACCAGAGGACACAGTATGAAGCAACAGCTCTACTAACTCTCTATCTCCCTTCTCCACAGCCCTGTGCAGAGCTGTATGTCCATCCTTAGTCTTCTCAAACAGCAACTCATCTGCTATTCCTCTCAATGGACTGAGTAACAGATGAGCTACTTCAGGGTGGTCTCGGTAGATAGCCAATAGCAGAGCTGTATACGACTTACTGCCTCTGATTGTTCTTATAAGCTGAAATAGCCGATCAGGAGGGGTGGTTGTTAGAGCAGCCTTAAGATAGGTAATGTCGGGAGCTCCATTAGCTCTAATGTATTCCCTAATCCACTGCTCCATTGTCTGCTGTAAAATACTCCACACAGTACATTGTGATAGAGAAAAATGAAGAGAAATTGTGACTCACCTGCTGACTTTGGGTGAGCTGATGACTTATATAGCTTCCAACCATAAAAAGGTTGCTGCAGATGCACCCTGGATATTCAGTATATTAAAAGAAGACTATGAATATGATATTCAGAGCTGAGAAATTAAGCATCAACTGTCCTGATATTTGCTCTCTCATGTGTTACGCTAAAGAAAAGAAACTCGATGAAATTGTAATAAAGACAAAGCAGGAAGCTGCAATAAAATTGGTCGAGTCTGCTACTTTGAACACTAAATTCCTATATTACTGGTGACTATATACAATCAATCAGCGGCCTGCAGCTGATTCTAATCAGAACAAAGGCAAGAGAAGCAGCTGAAAACTCTAGTTTCAGAGCTTCTCATTCTACAGACAGTCCTCAACCTACGAAAGAGTTACGTTCTAGACGATTGTTCGTACGGTGAATTTGTCCGTAAGTTGCTTCAGTGCTATATTTTGTATTATAATTTATGTTTAAGGCCTACATAAGTATTTTGAAAGTTTATATAAGTATGTTCAAGGCTTGTATAAGTAACTTGTAGTGGTTTGTACTAAAAAAAATCTGATAAAATGGAGAGAATACTGTGGTGGATGCCAGGCCATGACACTGCATTTCTGAATTATTGTATATGTTGTCCTTTTTTATTATATCGTTGTTTTAGTTGTTATGGTATCACTTATCGTTGTTGTCTTTTTTTGTATGTGTTGTCCTTTTATAATATCGTTGTTTCACTTGTAATGCTTTAGTTATATCTGATATCCCATCACAACACTATCACTTATCGTAACTTATATTGTTGTCATACCAACGCGCTAGCTGTCCTATTTTTCATCTTGTTAGCCGGTGTTCTTACCTTTTGCCGTTAGCCGGAACGGTTGATATTATCTTATATAAAAGAGGGCGCTCATTTAGTTGAGCAAAGCAGATCGCCGTACGCTCCTCGGCTAGTAAAATTTCTTTCGTTAATAAAAAGCTGAATGAAAATACACACAATCTCTTCTTGTTATTGATTAGTCTAGATCGTGCCAAGTAAAGGCCTGCAATTTCCTTTACAACCTTACAGTAAAAATAAAAAAGTTATTTGCGCACTGGAGATACGTTCACGCACTTATGCACTGCAATGAACTGGGCAGAGGAACGTGGATGCTGGGTGATGCCTCTGAGTAGTGCCTCTTTCTGCCGCTAATGTGTCTTTAATACCGCCGATATTAGCAGCGGATTTACATAGATCTGCTCGTATGTACCGTTGTCGTAACTCGAATGTTTGTAAGTGGGGGACGCCTGTATTCAAAAGAGGAATATGACATATTTACAATAGGAAATGTATGCAGGAACAAAACAACTGAGGAATGAAACCAGAGCCTCCTGAATTTAAATTGACCCCACTAGAGGATAGACTCTATGAATCTCCTCAGGATAGAGAGTGATAGTCTCAGGAGGTCAGACTTATATTATAATCACACTGACTCAATGCCTCTCCTCATATGTTCTATTATTCCCAGTTAGTATAATATCAACAGATGCTAATATAACAGAGAAGTTATACTTACATATAGGTGCTCTGTAGGTGATATGCTTGCTTGCTGCTCTATGAACTTTATGGCTTGAAAATGTCTCCGCCCCTCAATGAACAATCTGCCTCTTGATTGGCTGAAGCAAATATAACTTATCCAATAACAGAATAGTTTGCCAGCCAGTATTGAAAGTGGACAGTTAACCTCGCATCAATAATAAGTAATGTACCGAAGAAACAATTATTTAAATAATTCATCATGTGAGTCTATTATATGAAAAAGACATTTGATGAATATTTAAAGCAAATCCAGGACTAATGCTAGTTATATGTGTGAGCCTAGCAGCACTAGTGTTTTGCTGCTTGAGATTTCTGCCGGGTCTAACAGTGGAAAAAGGAACCAAGATTTACATGCTGCTGAGTAACAATACAGTAACATTATATCCCTACTTCAGTAGTTTAAACATCCACCATGTTCAATATAGTTTGAACTATTTACTAGTTGAAATGTCTAAATTACTATCAAATGTATTATATCAGTTTTAGAACTTTAAAACGGCATATTATTCTTGATTTTCCAACATTCTAGAAGGTTGAATGTGCTTGAGCTACCAGTTACCGTTTTACATGTGATCTCTATTCTTCATTCTAACTTCACTAGCAAAATCCTGAAATAGGAAGTTTTGAACAATCTCCCATCTTTATCATGAGCTCAAAAAGGTTATTATAGTAATATTGTTGTTGTTAAATATAATTTTTAATAATAATTTTGAAGTTATTACAGTCATGTAGCTTCCTGTAATATTTTAAAAATCTTAAAGTGTTCAGTGAGTTCAAAAAGAGCATGGTAGAGTGCAAAGGTGTTCAGAAAAAACACTACTGTGGTGAGCCTTGTACAGATGTCAGTGAAGAAATGGACCAAATACATCATTATGAAATGTTCATATGAAATGTTGTACATAGATTTTCACCTTAACAAAAGTAGATCCTGGTTCTAAAAACTCTGGTGTCTACGTTCAACTCTAGCTGCTCTCCACTCTCTTCTAGTGATGAATGTAAACTGACAGTTATAAAGCTATTTCCACACAAAAATGCCAACCATGTAAACAAGCCACTGTACTTGAAGACTGCAAAAAGTAACAATGAGTACACAACTCTCATGTTATCTACTGGGAGTAGCTCATTTATCTACAAATGGTTGCAGTGCTTGTAGGACAAAGATAAATCACTAAATGAACAACAATTTCTCTTTCAGCTTCAGCATATGCTAGACCAGGTAAGTGAAATATGGTCCGTGAGTAGGACCTGCCCTGTTGGATGATTCAATCTGGCTTGATATAAAATTCTGAGTATGTCAAAAAGAAGTGAGTCATTTACCACTGCTCTGAACTGATAATGTAACTACATAGATAGCCAAGCAACAATTTACTGCAACTGTAATGCACTTTACATATAAACATCAGTGAGTACGTATCCATGTGCAGTGAAATTTTTATAATGGATGACACACCTGTTGTTAAAACAAGTTGAACAAAGCCTTAACATGGACAATGTATGTTAAATAATGAAAATAACATTATGCTCTTGTACATTATTAGTTATCTTAAGGTGTTGACTGATGTTTTAAAAAAATAATCAAGAAAATTGACCCACCAAAAGCCGAAATATAGCCAGCCAAACACAGGTCTACCTAAAAACAAATCAGAAGAAAAACTCTTCGAAATTCTCGAAAGTAGTGACATATGAAATCGACTCATTGAACATATGCCAGAGTTTCGGACCCTTACCACCGTTACGTATAATGATTGTTTTAGGCTACGACATGTGAAACGCTTCTCGCGATAATAAATAATTTACAGACTAGCTCTTGTTTCTCAAAAAAATCAAGCAAACACTGTGTAAAGGCTGTTGCCCACAACCCCTTGCCATGATTTTTCAAAACAGAAGAGCAGGTTTTGACTATTGTGCTTCAAATTTTAACTCGATCTCCATGGATATGCTCTGACAATCCTCTGCTCAACGAACGGCGCGTGTATAGTCTCTATGCGACATCCGCGATTTGTTTGTTGTTTGTTTAGAATAGAAATGGCAATGTGAATTTTTGTTCATTCATCGTTTTTCTACTGTGTACCTACTGCAGCATTCACTTGATTTTTATGATTATTGTCACTATTAACAGACTGTAAGTTCACTACAGCCATAATTTTAAAAATAATAGCTTGACCGTGCTGCTCTTGCCGTAAGAAAAGAAATTGACAACTTTTGATTTGATTTTTCTATTTATCTATTATCTTATCTATGATTATTTTTTATGAATAATATAATAATCATAATACATATTATGCAAAATAATAATATAACTGTGTATAAAACCATTGATGTAACTAATATACTTCCTAGAAAATTCCAAATGATAACCAAGATTGATGATTGATTTAATTGATTCCATTTATTAGCTATAGTTAAAAATATCTGAACAGCGCTGAATATGAGTCTGACTAGGGAAGCCATGTGGGAAAACAACAAAACTGAGCTGAACTAGCAAGATAGTGAAATGTTGCGAAATAATAGATGCGTGTAATTATTTTTTGCTAAAACTAATCTACACGTCAGAGAGACTGGTTCGGACTTCTCAGAGCAATGATTGTTAGGCCTAATTTAATTGTTCTATACTTCCAGGGATTGAATCAATTAAAATGCTGCGATAGTTATAGGAGAGCGCATTAGTTGGCTTAATTGACGAATGGCACACAAGTCGATTTCATACGTCATATATTGATGATTACTAAAACACTTTTGTTTTTTGGTAGACCTGTGTTTGGCTGGCTATATCTCAGCTTCTGGTTGGTCAATCTCCTTGATTTTTTTTAGAAAATCAGTCAACACCTCAAGATAAACATAAAATAAGATAAAATATAAGATATAAAATAAAATGTTTCAGGTAACATTTAAAACCTAAATTGCAAACTGCTATAATGAAATCTTCAGGTTTTTCCATGTTTTGGTCTAGCCTATATACTATATAGGCTGCTAAACAATGAGCCTTAATCGACT
Source organism: Watersipora subatra (assembly GCF_963576615.1). Classification (NCBI taxonomy): domain Eukaryota; kingdom Metazoa; phylum Bryozoa; class Gymnolaemata; order Cheilostomatida; family Watersiporidae; genus Watersipora; species Watersipora subatra. The sequence goes on from NC_088713.1 coordinate 52,931,554, forward strand.
ATAGTTGCAGATTTTCTCTGTTCACTGTGTCAAAAGTCAGAGTCCAAAAATAGTTGTAGAAATAGGATTAAAATATAATATTTTTAAAGTCAGTCCAACAGTTTAGATCAATATTTAGATATACGATGGGAAAGTGCAATCGTAAGCAAAACTTTCATAAAGGTTCACTCAACGCCAAACCGAAGACATCTCAAAATAGCAATGCATGACAGTCTGAGTTTATAAAGTAATTGTAGTCATTTACAAACTTTTGGAAATGTTAAATTAGTAGTTATCTTCTCATGAATAAAATAACCTTGCATACATGTTTTTCAAATATTCCCCGAAACCGTGAATGCAAATTGCTGTAATAAACTCTTCAAAGCTTAAATAAAATGCGTTAAAAACATTATTGTGCTACTAGCTATGATATGTTCAAAATGGAGCAAAGCGTCGTGTCGAAAAAGTAATTGCGTTAAGAAGATACCTGAACTTTGATCAAGCTGGGCCATGGTGTCATCTGATGTAAATTACAGTGCCACTAGCCTTCAATGCCTTTATGAGCTTCCTCATCGCATACTGCAGGAGATTTCCTAATCACATGAGCATTACACTTACCCGAGTGATTAAACCATTTGCAGCAATTTTACCATTTTTCGACAAAATTATGATAGAAGTTATCACGCCATGATTAAAATTATGAAGACTACATACATTTTTTCTAGAATTCTCCTTTAAACCACGTTGGCAGGTTTTTTATGATGTATTGTTTATGGTACACAACAATGTGAAACAAACTTTTTTGTGTTATATGTAATGTCTGTGATTTGTTTAAAACAAAGTTATGTGCGGGGTTGAAACATATTTGCATTAGAAAGGTACCCAAATGTTGATTATCTTACGACATAGTGTGTCATCTAATGTAAATTAAATTGCTATTAGCTCTTAATCAATTGATGCGTTAGAAGTTAAGATACAATATGTTTATTTTGTCTCATCAATCGGCAGGGCATATGACCAAAACCCAGACAAAGAAATACTTGTTTTCGTTTTTTGAGTTTGCTTGAACAGAAATGTACACAAATCTTATCATAATAAATAAGTTCATAAGAAGAGAAGAAGAAAATCAACAAGCAAGTGACAAGTTTTTAATTCATTATATTCATTTTGTTTATTTTAATAGAATCCATTGTTGAATTGCTACGTTTGATCACCACGATTTGTATAAAATACCATTGGAGTGTTAGTCGTCTACCATCAACTGACTAACGCAGGGATGACAGTCCAATTTGTGCAGGTGTTTTTGGTATAGTTTGCGTTTCATATTTTGTAATAAAGTTTCACTTTCAGGTTTTATTGAAAATTGGTTTTCAAATAGCAACAAAAGTTAATTTCATATTTTCAATGCCATGATTTTGATAGGATGGATTCTCAAAGCTATTTTGCGTAAAATAATTACTAGAAGTTTTCACTCTGTATCACCATAGCAACATACTGCAATGCCATCATGAAAACAGTTGAGTCACTCTCATTCTTTTGTAATTCAATGTCATTGTTTGATTTCAAAAAAACCTATGCAATTGATCAATTTGATCAAAGAAATCATCTGTCACTCTGGATCAACCTTGCTGGCTTGAATTATCATCACAGTGTCAGTCATCTGTAACAAACTACCAACTTGCACCATTACCATTGTTTTTGAGCTGTTAACTGTACCAGTATAGTTTATATTTTCTAATTTGTAATAGAGAGCCACATACATAATCTATTGAAAATCAATCGTTTTATGGTAACATAAATTAATTCAACATTTATAGAACGATGGCTTTAACAGGAGGTATGTGCGTAGCTATTTTTTGTAATTTGATTACAAGATTTTCATACATACATAACACTGCGATCGACAATGTATGGCATGGGGATATTATGATGGAAACAGCTGTGTTTTTCTCATTCTTTCATGATTTAGTGTCACTGTTTACAAATGAGACACTCATACAATCTGCCATGTTTGTGCCATGGAATTGATCTTACAGACTGACAGCATTGCACTTGTGCATTCATATAGGTGTTGCTTTCCAGTCTTGCTTTCCAGTCTTTTTTTATTGCTTGCATGCTCATGACCATCTGTAGCAATGAGCGAAAACTTTTCACATCAGCAAAAAATTTCCATGAACTTTTAACATAATGGCTTCATCTGTTTTATTCACAAAATGATGTTGATGTTGAAAAGATGTTGGCCAACAGATGGTGTATTCCCTTCTTCCACGTAATGGCTGAATCCCCATTTGCATGCTGAACTTATCATGATAGGAAGCTATGATGACCTGCAGGGTAAGTGTTTCATCCACAGTTTCAGTCACAACCCGCATATCTATTACATAATATTTCTGGTCTGAAAAATTATTGTTTTCAACAATTGTCAGTTTCATCAGTATTATTGAGTAGTCTAAAAAATCTATGAATCGGAGTTGTTCACTCGTTTTGTTTTTTTCATAGCATTTTCATGCAACCTTTGTCAAGTATCAGTAATTCAGTAATCAGTATCAGTATTGCTAAGTATCATTGTGACATAATATATTTATTGCTGATATATATTATGCCTAATTTGAGTATATGTTATAAATTAGAAAGTTTTAAAGAAAGTATTGGAATATTTAGCTTCTTTAATGAACTATAATTCATGACTATTGCAACATTAGAATATACTTGCTAACCACTACCATTTTGTTATTTTTCATGGTTTTTCTCTGGTCAAAGGGCTAAGCAAATCACATGTATGGTTTTGCTGTAACCGATGCTAGAAGTGAAATCTATCATATTTGTATATATTAGGGTTGCTTGATGTTTGCCCTGGCTGATTTGCCATGATTGGTTAGTTGATTGTTAGTGACTAAGCTCAAAACTGGTATGGCTGTATTTATTATGCATCTAAACGAGTCCCGACGTTGCACACATAATTAAAAAGTTTTTGCACAAAAATTCAATTTTATTAGACATAGACACTGTTTACTATTTTCATTTCTAAATAAATTTATTTATCTATTTATATATTCAATTATTTTACATGTCCCAATTAGCCAAGTGCTAAAACCTCACAATGTTTAAACTTAAAACACTATATTAAAACTATGTTTACAAAAGCTAAAACGACAGCAATAGCTTGATATCAATACTGTAAGTAATACTTACTCATAGAGCTAACTTACATTACACATTATACCTCATTTTACACCATTACACCTTCACATTAGAACAGTTTAGGTAGATATTGTTGTTTTAATACAATTTGTATTATGCACAATTGTCAGTTTGTTTAAATAATCTTGTAAATTTATTTTTACAACTTCCCTTATCGAAAGAACTCTGCTTAAAGGTTGATCATATACTTGCTGTCTGGGTTCAAATCCTGGTGAAGCAGGTCGAGCTTTATTAAGACTTGTCTCCCCAACATGTCAAACTAGCACTCATTTCAAGATTATTATTTTCATTTAGTTACCCATATTTGTACTAACATAACTAATTACATATTTTAAAAGCCAAAACAGAATTAACGCTAAATTTAAACTAAAATTAAAACTAGTTAGTTTTATAAAACTAATTTCATATTTAGTTTGAATTGAAATAAATTAGCACTAAAAGTGATTGCTTTGGCTCTGTCAAAGTTGTCTCAACGCATACTTCTAAGTGTGACCCACTTCTCTCACAAGGAGGCATGTCAAACATAGCTAGGTTAACTGTAACTTAGTTTATTTTATCCTACCTGCTGTTTGTTGTCATTGTTTGGTTCCTGATTTACAATTATTATATATTCCAGTAACTAATACTAGCTCTCACAGTAAACCGCTAATCAATTATGGTTATACATGACACCGGTTACAAATTGCTAATACTACTTTTGAAACCACTGATCTAGAGTCTTTGAAGCCATATTTAATTATCATTTACATTGTAAGTCCACTACTCAATAAGCTATGAGAACTGAACAAGATAGTGTGTCGATACCTCCCTGCTTCTTACTCGTGGATTTTGATCATTTATGTTTCCGAGCTGCTTCTCCATTGAAAACACACGGGAACAACTAAATATAATAAAATAGGTTTTATGTATTAAAATTTCTTTGAGGACTGATACTCTTTTTTGTATATAGCTGACTCTATATATGTGACAAGCTGTGCTAGTCAGCATTGCCTGGGTAATAAAAAAGTCTTTGGACAGAACATTTACTTGTATTTAAAGTATAGCAACATTTGCCATTTAAGCTTTCAATTTACATATCATGAGAAAAGTGTTTTGTGTAGTCGAAAGACAATTAAGAAAGAAAATAAAAACAACTGTAAAGGACTTCAGACTTTGTCAAACAACTGTAACCTTCCAACTTTATACCATGAGTCATAAGAGCCAAGCGAGAAGTAGACCTTTATTTTGATGAAAAGTTATGTTTGTTTATTGCTGAAAGTGGCATGTATGAGATAACTCCAAGTTTACAGATATACAGAGAACTGAGCAAATGTATATCGCTCATCCAATACCACAATAACTCTACAATAATTATTTGCAACATTTTTGAGTAAACACCTTCAGATTCTGTATCGTCTTTATATTAAAGTTGTTTGAATTTGGATATAGCTAAATTGCCATAACTGGCTAACTAACTTTTGTGAGTAGGCTTAAAACTGCTATACCTGGATTTATAATGTAACTAGCTAAATGCTCTGCATTTAGCAATAGCAATGGTTTTTGCACCAAAATAATTCTTGTTCATGTAATATATACAATGTTTAATAGCCTGTCTTGACAAGCTGTTGTTTTTGCGTAGTTGTCCCCCCGTTGAGCGGCGAGCAACAACATTGATTGTAACAACTTCTAAGTTTGTCTTTTAAGACTTTGATAAAATCCAAATTTATTAAAGTCTACTGTTGTAATGAAGGATAAATTATATCTCCTTCCCTGGCAAATGTTAGCGTTAGCTGCTATTGTATGTATTAAATTTACATTTTAATTAATCACATTTCTTTCCATTATTTTTTATTTGTTGCTTTTTGAAAGCATGTGGTAAGTTAAGACAATAACGAGCATATATAGTCTTCCTGTTACAATTTCTTGTTTTGAGTGTTTTATTTGCTATTTTTCGAGTATAGAAACCAATCAATAAATATTTATTTGTTTTATATATAAATAAAATGCACCAACTATTGCTATTTAAGTTAGAAAGCCTTGGAATTTGCCCTATATTTATATCATGGATTAGACATTTTTTAATTAGTAGGAAGCAGTTAGTTTCAGTGGAAGGTGTTGAATCACATTTTTGCGCTTTTCTCTCTGGGGTCCTTCAGGGATCCGTTTTGGGTCCGCTTCTGTTTCTTGTTTATGTGAACGACTTGCCAGACAAAATAACATGGGAATGTCGTCTGTTGGCAGATGATGCCCTTGTGTACAATTTAAGAAGTGAGAGTACAGTTTTAAACAAATATTTAAGGACTCTCGAGGAATGTTCTCACATCTGACAACTTTCTTTTAATCCTTCAAAGTGTTCAGTTTTTTTTCCACCGGAGAACTGAAATCTCAGCAAGACTACTATTTACATAATGTAAAGTTAACAAATGTTGTCTCTAATCCATATTTAGGAGTGGAGCTGAGTAGTAAATTATAATGGGAAAAACACAGAGATAAAAGTACATCAAAAGCTAACAGAATAGTATATAGGAATGTTACATAGAGTTCTTAAAACAGTTGACACTAAGACAAGAATAGTGGCATACAAGACTCTGATACGATCAGGCCTTGAATATGCTTGCCAGGTGTGGAACCCACATACAAGAATAGTGGCATACAAGACTCTGATACGATTAGGCCTTGAATATGCTTGCCAGGTGTGGGACCCACATACAAGAATAGTGGCATACAAGACTCTGATACGATCAGGCCTTGAATATGCTTGCCAGGTGTGGGACCCACATACAAGAATAGTGGCATACAAGACTCTGATATGATCAGGCCTTGAATATGCTTGCCAGGTGTGGGACCCACATTTAAAAAAAGATATCAAAAAAATATCAAAAATCCAAAATAAATGTCTAAAATTTGTTTACCGCATAAGATCACCAGTAAGCTTTTCACAATTAAAGGAAAGCACTAACATAAAATCATCACAAGAACGTAGAACATATGCCCGAATAAAACTATATTGCAAAGTGTTGAGTTCTGTTGTTATTCAAAACACTTTTACTCTTCCCAATAACCCACATGATACAAGAAAAAATAGGGAATTGTACACGCCATCTATAAAATCAGGGCAATATTTTCACTCCTTTTGGCCAAAACTACTAGGGATCTTTGAGGGGATGTCGAATGTGCAGGTGTTTAGTTTCGTTGATTTAACCGGAGAGATTTGTACATGTATATCAATACATGTACAATTTATACATGTATGTCAATAAATAAATATATAATAGAGAACAAAAAAGGAAAAAGAAAGAAAATGAATAGAAGTAAGAAATAAGCATAAAAAGGTTCTTGAAACTGTATTTTCACGTCTTTTTGCCTTTATAAGGCAACATCGCTGAATCTTACCTTTGCACTCAGCTGTTACTCTTGAGTCAATAATTTTCTACATCAGCTGTAGTCATTGGTCCCGAACTACAGGAGCTGGCTATTGTCTAGAAATCTTCGAGAAAGCCTCAGCCAATCACAGCTTACAACAGCTAGTCATGCCCTCATCAGCGTATAGGAGGCGGAAATAATTTATCCCTGGTATATAACCAAACGCTTCGATTTGAAGGTTGCGTTACCAGAGCTGCGTCTCGTACACTGCACTGAGCCCTGTTGTTTCCTTATTGGTTCGGAACGTGATTACGGTTAGCCGTAGGATTTATGCAAGAATTGGCTCGAGCGAGTCAGTGGCGCTTTGACCAGCTACAACCTGCAAAACATTGACACATCGACTTGTCGATGCTGCCAATCTGAACAAAGCCTTTTGTTCAGTAAATAATATTTCAATAGAACAAAAATGAATGCAGAATACCACCGTCACAAAAACACGATTGGTTCCTGTCAAATTTGTCTAATGGTGTGCCCATGTGAGCAGAGGTATTTGTTACTAAGTTTCTAGCATTCTGTATTCTATCATTTTTCTATAAATAGTTATATTATAGTGAAAGTTTAAGCGTTTTAATAGTGGTCATCTTTTATCAATTTTAATCTTGAAACATTTTGGCAATCACGTCACCTCATATACCAAAAACAATTGTGAATGATAGAAAAATGCTGTTATATTCTGATAAACTCTAAGAAAATTGTGTAAGTTAATTTTTAATGCCAATGTAGTTATGGCCAAGTTTACTTCAACTCTTTCACTGTTGAGTGCACACGACTCCAAAATGAGTAAATTTAAACCTGTTCAGTAGACAACTTAGACTATATTTGGACAATTTATATTACATTTCAATAATAATTCGGTAGAACCAATGTATTTTTTCTTATTTAACTTATTTACAACAATGTCACATATTTGTAGAGCGCTTGCTCCTTATTAGTATCAGTAACATACTCAAAATATTAGGCTGAGAAAATTGTATAATTCAAAAAAAGTTTATGACACTCTGAGGCAACTCGAATTTCTCATGTGGCCCATGATAACAATTATTTACCAAACGTAGACCATCCATACTTAATTATTCTGATACCTGGAGATTGTAAGGAAACTCCCATCGTTTGGTTGCGTTTCCATAGCAACAGCAAAAGATAAATGTACATTGAAACATACTTTTAAATTGTTCTTATAAAGATCGTTTGATTTCGTCGGGAATTGAACTCAGGACCTTTCGTACCCACAGAAAGAATAATACCCTTGAACCGTCGAGCTAAAAACTCTATAAAGGAAAACTGATATCTTTGTATTGCCTCCCAAGCGACAACAAAGCATAATTATATAAAAATGTACTTGCAAATCATTCTTAACAAAATTGTTGGCTTGACTTGGTCTTGAACCCAGCACCATTCGTATTCGATACCAGAATCACACTTTAGACTATCAGTCTACAAATTACATTATTATTACAAACTATTAGTCTTCATGAAAGTCTCTCCCAAGCAACAACAAATTATATTGACACCCACACTTCTAGATCATTCTTTAAAAAACATATTTGGCTGAACTAAGAATTGAACTCGGGACCTTTCCCACCAAAGGAGAGAATCATGAGCGAATTATGAACAGTGTATATTAAATCTGACTTCTAGGTACAGCCATGAGAGCAATAACCATTTATTTTTACTTTTTTGCTATTACAAGTGCTGAAGTTTTGCATCGGAGCAATCAAAATCTCAATATGATTCAATTGGATGTCACTGAGGCACAAAGAATAATGTGACAGTGTAAGGGTTGATATATTTAGTACCAAAGACAGTTTTTAAAGGTACTGCAGACTAAACATGTTCTATAAATTTAATATGGCGTTTAAGGTTTAAACATTGCTAAGTTTTAACAATTTAAAACTGCTATTAGCGATTATAAATTGCCATTTAGCAACAGTATATTGCTAATTGGCAAATATAAAAATTATCCATAATATAACTGAATAAATACTTTCATTTAAAATTAAACTGGTAAACATTGTATATATTATATAAACAAGAATTTCTTTGGTGCAAAAATCATTACTAGTGCTAAATGCAGGGCATTTAGCTAGTTACTTTATAAATCCAGAGATCACAGTTTTAAGCCTACTCATAAAAGTTAGACAATTATGTAAATTTAGCTATATCAAAATTCAAAAAACGTCAATATAAAGGCTGAGATAGACCCTGAAGGTGTTTATTCAAAAATGTTGCAAAATAACTATGGTAGAATTATTGTGGCATTGGGCGAGTGATATACATTTGCTTAGTTCTTTGTATATCTGTAAACTTGGAGTTATCTCAACCATGCCACTTTCAGCAATAAATAAACAATTTTTAAGCCAAATAAAAGTCTACTTCTTACTTGACTCTTAGGACTCATGGTATAAAGTTTGAAAGTTACAGCTGTTTTTATTTTCTCTCTCACTTTTTTTAACTACACGAAACATTTTTTCATGACATGTCGTTTGAAAGTTTAAATGGCAAATGTTGCTATATGTTAAATACAAATCAATGTTCTGGCAAAAAACTTTTTTATTACCCAGGCAATGCTGACTAGCACAGCTTGTCATATACATAGAGTCAGCTATATACAAGAGAGTGTCCTAGACCTCAAACATTTTCTAATACTAAATACCTATTTTATTATAATATTTTTACTAAATATTATTTAGTTGCTTGCATAGGTTTTCAATGGAGAAGCAGCTCGGAAACAAAAAGCATCAAGATACACGAGTAAGAAGCAAAAAGGTATCGACACACTATCTTGTTCAGTTCTCATAGCGTATTGAGCAGCGGACTTAAATGATCATTAAATATGACTTCAAAGGCTCTAGAGCTGGTTTCAAAAGTAGTATTAGCAATGTGTAACCGGTGTCATGTACAACCATAATTGCGTAGCGGTTTACTCTGAGAGCTAGTATTATAGTTACTGGAATAGATAATAATTGTAACTCAGGAAAAAAACAATGACATCAAACAGCAGGTAGGTTGAACTAAACTAAGTTGCAATTAACCTAGCTATGTTTGAGATGCCTCTTTGTGAGGGGAGTGGGTCACGCTTAGAAGTATGCAATATTAAGACAAATTTGACAGGGCCAAAACGATTTCTTTTAGTTCTTACCCATTTTAATTCAAACCAAATATGAAATTAGTTTTATAAAACTAACTAGTTTTAATTTTAGTTTAAATTTAGTTTTAATTCAGTTTTAGCTTTTAAAATATGTAATTAGTTCTGTTAGTACAAAAATGGGTAACTAAATCAAAATAATAATCTTGAAATTATTGCTAGTTTGACATGTTGGGGAGACGAGTCTTAATAATGCTTGACCGGCTTCAACAGGTTTTGAACCCGGACAGCAAATATATGATAAACCTTTAAGCGGAGCACTTCCAATGAGAGACGTTGTAAAAAAGGCAATTACAAGATCATTTAAACAAACTGACAATTGTGCATAGTACAAATTATAATAAAACAACAAGATCTACCTAAATTGTTCTAAAGTGAAAGTTTAATGGTGTAAAATAAGGTATAACATGTAATGTAAGTTAGCTTTATGTGTAACTGTTACTTACAGTATTGATATCAAGTTATTGCTGGTGTTTCAGCTTTTGTAAACATAGTTTCATTATAGTGTTTTAAGTTTAAACATTGGGAAGTTTTACCACTTGGCTAAATGGGACATGTAAAATAATCGAATAAATAAATAAATAAATTTATTTATATAGTTGAACTACGTTTTGAGCTTTTAAGAGCTTGTAATCACATTTTCACGTATTTTGCACCTACAACACAGCGTAGTAAGACATGGTGAATCTTTTGATACCAAATAGCTGTAAGGTGATTTTTGTTGCCAGTCAACCTTTCAGAATGTGTCGTATACATATTATAGTCAGCCTAACGAATCGACACTTTAGCCTTCTCAATTGCCAGTGTCACATCTGCTCTCCTATAAAAATAGTAGCATGTGCCTATCTTAAAAAGACCGTAAACTATAAAATTGTCTGTAAAACAATTAGCCTGTATTCTCATTCACAGAGTGAATGACAAGTGTAAAAATCCCTAGCACAGGTGCTGACAACTTCTGATACATTAATATTTTACAGCTATACAGACAAGAGACATTTACTAAGGTTAACTTGCATTTATGTGATTTGAATTTCATATCAGTTATGAAGTGCCTTGTGGATAAACAGATGAAGCCATTCGGTTAAAAGTTCATGGAAATTCTTTGCTGATGTGAAAAGTTCTTGCTCATTGATGCGGATGGTCATGAGCGAGCAAGCATTGAAAATAAAACAAATTACTGCTTGCCTTTTTTTAAAATAATAAATACGTAAGAAATATGTATTATTTTTAATACTATAACATAATTACTTAAAAGAAGTATTACCAGCACATAATTAGTGAACAATTTGCAATAATTGGTGTACCGTTATTATCGAGTCAGTCATCAATTGTAAGGATTATAATTTTAACTCTCAATTAAGACAATGACATCAGACGAGATTGGAGACCCAAAGAATTAAAAGTTACACGGTACACTGTGACTCCCTAACTTTGAGTTTGATCAATAACCAGAAATAACTAAACACTCTCAGGCACTATGTGTTGGACATAATTTGTTTCATACCTATATTATGAGTTCTGTTCATAAAATCTGCTGTCGGATTGCCCTCACATTTGTGTATACATTTGGAATTCAGTAACATATGCTTGATATTTATTGCAGTATTTTAACCTTGTTCGTGGTTTACAGTGATAAATGATGAACAACAAAGATGAGCTATGCAAGACATTAAAATCAATTATGTATAACATCTTGTGTCATTAGATTCAAAAGTTACTTTCAATAATTATTACAGGCAGTATTTCATGGTGAGCTTTGATACCCTATCGGTATATACTTTGATTTGTAAAATAAATGTCATTATAAGAAATATTTGGGTTTGTAATACGCCTACTACAGTGATATACCACATGCATTGTTAAGCAATTTTTTTATTGCATTTTTACGAATTGTCAGAAATTTAGAAATGCTTCCTTAGAAATTGTCAGAAACTTAGAAATTGGTTAGCTGTTGTTATTGAGTCAGTCATCAATTGTATGAATTATAATTTTAACTCTCAATTAAGACAATGACATCAGACGAGGTTGGAAACACGAAGAATAAAAAGTTGAGCGTTACAAGGTAACTCCTTCACCTTGAGTTTGCTCAATAGCCAGAAGTCACTAAACACTCTCAGGCGCTGCGTATTGGACATATGAATTTTGTTCATAAAATCTGCTATCAGATTCCATAGACATTTTTCTATACATTTGGATTTCAGTAAGATATATTGAACATTTTAGAGGGAATGCAGTAGTTAAACCTTGCCTATGTTTTACAGTGATACACGATGAACAACAGGAATGAGCTACAGTATGTAAGACATTACAATCAATTATGCATGAAATCTTGTGTCATTAATTTCAGAAGTTAACTTCGACAATTATTGCAACCAGTATTTTCCGGTGAGATTTCATACCTTACTTGTATCTACTTTAATTTGTAAAAGGAAGATAATTATAAAAACACTTGTGATATGTGATATGCCTACCGCAGTGATATGCCTACCGCCATGATATGCCTACCACAGTGATATGCCTACCACGGTGATATGCCTACCACGGTGATATGCCTACCACAGTGATATGCCTACCACAGTGATATGCCTACGTAAGCTACAAAATGTTCTATACTGAGTAAATTATATTGGGATGTAATGTCTTATTAAAATATAATGCAGCAACTTATTTCATAGAAGCTTCTTGCTTATGTGAGAAAATATGGTTTATTGAAGAAGGTGGTCATGAGCAAACGGGCAATGAAAAAAACAATTTTCGCTTAATCACAAGATCATAAAAGAGTCAGAAATTTATAATAGCTTAAAAGACTATAATATAATATTAATGCTTCTAGGAAATATTAACAGGGCAGTTATCGAGACGCTTGCCATAGATATTCAGCAGCAATTATTGTGTAAGTCATCAATCGTAAGAAATATATTTTCAACTCACAAATGAGACAATTTTGTCAAATGACATATGAGACACAGAGAATTAGTGTTACACCCAGACTCTTTGATCTTAGGTTACTCACATGACCAGACATAGTCAACACATACTAAACTTGCCAAGCTCTAGCGTAAAACTGATAACATTCTATGAAATTTCATGTTACGAAGGATTAAAGCAGCATTTTGCAGTGATCTTTTGTGCCACCAAAACTTACTGTAGTTCGACAAAAAGTTGGTATTATGAGAAAACAAATAGAAAACAAACAGCACTTGTTGACAAGCTTTAAGAGAAAGTGTGCTGATATGTATCGTTAAAATCAATAGCCTGAGATCATAATAAACAATTAATACTTGACGGCTACTATAATCGAGCGCTTGCTGTATAATAGGAAATTACATTTAGTAGAAAAAAGAATTTTATCACAGTGGTACACAATTTCTCATAAATCGATAAAGCGATTACTCTGCAACTCGTATTAACAAAAGCAGTATGAAAAGATAACTCCAAGTTTATCAACACAGTTTTGTGGTGTACCAAACAACATTCAAGAAAAGAAAGTTTTATAATATATCATGAAAAAATACAGAATCCTTTCAAGAGAGCCAGCGTGAGATGACAAATAACATATGAGCTCATCAAGTTATTTTTTTAAAGGAAAGTATCATTTTTTGTACGAAAGTTTTAAGGATTGTGCAATCGGAACCTGAATGCCTCACATTTACTTAGTAGTGTACAACTTACATATGTAATTTAAAAGCTCTTTAAATGTAGTGGCAGCATGTTTTAATGTACCTTTGTCATTGGGTGCCAACATCAACCATCTCTTAGACCATCGAACATGAGAACATTCAATGCTAGCACCAACTACAGCAGCCACACCAGTAGGTTTGTTCAAAAAAATGCACTCAATCTTACTTCAATGAGTTTCAGCTACGTTGTAAGCATTATAACAGCCTGCGATAGATAAAGCAAAAACAATCAAACCTAATAATACTTACATCCATTTCAACAAACCAACTTTCTAGCACACAATATAACTGTTATGGATACTGACTCTATAGTGTAAGGAATTGGTGATATTCGATTCGCAAAGTTTTCAAATATTTCAGATTTTTTGGACAGAAAATGATGACGTTAGTAAAAACGGAAAATTGAATGCAAAAAGATATATTTAATTCAAACATATATTCTAACTGACTCCAAATATCTTATTGAAAAAGTTAGTTTTAGTTAGGAACTGTGAACTAACATTCACAGTTAGCTTGAAGTTGCCGTAGCATAAGGCAGAGTAAGTTGCAAAAATAGTTATATTTGAAAGTAACAGGTTGCAAGGTATTTGTCTGTACACAGTTAAAACAATCAAACACGGCTTCATCGATAGTCAATAAATAATTTTTGTAAACCAATTTCTGCTCAGATTTAATATTTTTGTAATATCTCCAAAAGAGGAAGGCGCATATATTGAAACACACTTTTATATTGTTTCTACAAAAGTTGGTGGGCTAAACAGGATTTGAACCCACAACCTAATTAACCCACAACCTATATGTTTGCACCCTAAGTGAGAATCGTATCTCTAGTCTATAAAACAAATAATGATGTAAGCAGCAATCTTATTTATTTATATTCTCTGAGAAGCTACAACCATTTTTTAAAATTTTTCATTAGCAAATAATGAAGCTTTCCATAAAAACTACTATTTGATGCTGAACCTATAATATGCATGTAACATATTATTTAAGTATACCTTTCAGCAGGTATTACCTACACCATGGTTATTAAGCCATGATCAATGCCTGTGGTTTGAAACTAATAAGCTAATAGAGTATATTACTATAGAAACATATATTCCAATGTGCAACTATTTCAACAAAGTAGTCTAACTATCTACAAATTACCTTTATAAATAAAAGGTTGGTTATAGATCATGTAGACCAGACCACAATGACCAAATCTTATTTTATACATTATAGAGAAAGAAGACTGTGCCAATAGACAATTTTTATGAAAGTACTAACACTTTAGAATATCTTTAAATTTTATTGCAATATGAAAAGAACTCGGCAAAACTAACAAAATCCAGAACACAATTATATTCACATCAACAAAATTGAAAAGTATTTTATGCTTTTATGGCTGTTATGTTCATATATCGGAGTATCACGATTCCTAACATAAAAAAAATAGCAACTATATAGGTTCAACCGGATTGGTGGACACGCATAGCAGGGGTTTTGTCACATCCATGTATAAAAGGAAGAGGTTTGTGAGTCATTCATAAAACACCAATACGTGTAATTTAATGCAAAACCTAATCTGAGTCTTATCTAAGTCTAATCTAAGTCTAATGCTGACTGCTTATAAAATAAACAGGTTATTATAAACCACAGAGAAAAATATATGTAATTGAAAAAACTTACTAAAAGTAAAACTATGTGTGTTATTTAATCAACTCCTACAGGATCACCATTTATGATAACAAGTAGGTGAGAGTGTTAGATGGATAACACTGCTCATGAATACTGTTGAATATACACATCAGTAGTCATGGGCAAGTCTAAACAAGGTAGCAAATGTTCCCACAACTTTCTTTGAAACATTTTTAATTATTGAAAATACTGTAAATTAGCCTGAGAATGATGAGCATCATCATCTATCAAATGCTTATCTATAGAGATTTTTAATTTCAAAATTGCAAATTTTAAATATTGGATTTATAAATGTATTAAAAAGGAAGCCAAAAAGGTGAATGGCTCTATTAGTGATAAATGAGAGAGCAAATATAGGTCGAAAGGTATGTATGTGATTGGGTATGTACACACAATAAACATTTGATTTCGAGTTATATGGCCTGAAACTAGCACCATATTTTTCTTTGATTGATAAATGCAGATAAAAAAGGTAGACACATTTTGTTATCAGCAGATGTGTGTAAGCGTGTCGATACATCATTAAAAGCTATAGCCCGAGATCTTAATGAATAGTTAATATTTCTAGCCTACGATAACTATGTACAGTACTTGTCAGTAAGAAGGACATTTAAAGTTTTCACAAGTTTGCAAAAATGTTTCCACAGCATTCATTCAAGGGCCATTGATAAACAATACAACGTAATTACATCAAATATTATTGTAATAAGGTATCGCATAATTTTCCTGTTCCTTTTCCGAAAAAAGTGTTCTGCATATTTTGCTGTCTAACGATTCTGTTTGCAACTTTAAGTAATAAAGTCAGAGTAATTCAACATCAAAGAGTAGTTAAGTTTATTTTACATTATTCAATTAAATTTTGTTACAAATATAAGTTACATCTGGCCCCTTGAGGACAGCCATTACGCTGATGTGGCCCTCAGTGAAAATGAGTTTGGCACCCCTTCTATATCATAGAGGCACCCCTTCTATATCATAGAGGCACCCCTTCTATATCATAAAGCACCTGAGCATGTTAGTATTTAAGAAGAATGTTGAATTGTAAGTATTTCTTTATAAATTCTATATTAATGCTATAGCCTAAAAACATCAATGGGACTTCTAGTGTTTGCAGTTTGAGTTGGCTAAATCTATAACCACAGCAACATCAATCAGTCTGAGAGACTCATTTTAAAGAGTAAACTAAGAAGAAAGGTTACTGCTAGCAACGGATGATATTGTCGACAGACTTCAATGCTAGCCATAAATGTAAAACACATTTTCAATATTTTATGTTTTCCGCAGACACAAGTGAGATGCACTACTGATTACGGCTTGTAATCTTGAAATTAAAAATATTGGAAATCTTTTTTATATTTTCAGTCAAAATACAACTGTGGTAACATCAAAGTAAATGTGGTAAGAAGACAGTTTTAATTACAAGAGATGAAGTGAGTCGCTGACACATAAACATTGATTTCTATTTTTGACGGAACAGCAGCTTAAGTGCAGAGTATCTACAGTTCATTTGGGCTGTTTCCAGCGAGCCAGCATGAAGTTTCATTTAACTTATCCTAACTTTATTCTACTGCTCATCACAATATTCAGTACTCCAGTGGCAATGGATGAGCTCTATGATATCATCAGAGATGTTTCCCAAGATCTGCTCACCAACCAAAATAGTTTTGAGACAGCAGGTAACTTTCACGATCTTAAACCATTAGTAACTTTGCTGTGTTCTAACGCCTATGCAAATATAACATTAAAAGTATAAATGTTTATTTGTCTTGTTACACTTGCGCGTTGCCATTATCGCCATTTCATTAGCTTTGGTTCTATTCATCCAAACCTTTTAAAGGCTGTTGCATCTCGGATCGTTATTTTTGACTAATATTTAAATTTAGCAATCGGTTTTTACATGCAATTTATCTACAGAGTCAATGTATAAAAGTTCAGACTAACGCCAAGTACATTTTTCTAGTAAGATACTCAGATTAATTCGAAATAAAAAACAAATATTAACAAAGTAGCATACACTGAGGCATAAATAAAAAGGCTTCTTTTATTTTATATAGGAAGTTTTTCTCTCTCATTTTGTGTGAACCTGTGTACCGCAAGCCCTACCTGCCTGTCAGCTGTAAGAATCAGTGCATCCGGAGAATGTAAGTTATTTTCTTCAATCCTGCACGCGCTTCCTACTGGAACAAAAACTGGGCTGACATACATCAAAAAGAGAAAATCTGATGCAGCAAAAACCACAACAGAGGTACATATGGACATGTACTGACACCAGTTTCTATATACCCTGTGTTTGAGTATAGTGTGAAACTTTTTTAATTGAAATTTAAAACCTATTGATATCTAACAGAATCCCTAAACAATAATTAACAACTTGACGCTCAAGATGAGAGGACTATTCGTAAGCAAATTTTAGAATTTTTTAGATGATTTATTCAAAGTCTAAGGTTTTTCTAAGCAATGATTTAAACAGAAGTTGCCTGCTGCATGCTTTCAAAAATAGCAAACTTTAAACTTATTTAAGTTTTACGTGTAAGGTATCATATACATACATACGTACATACATGCGTATGTACCTATGTTTGTACATACATATGTTGTACATATGTACGTGTATACATACAAACATACACACAAACATAAGTACAAACATACGTACGAACATATGTACGTACATATGTACATACAAATGTATGTACATATATAGGTGCATACAAAGGTGCATATGTACGTACGTACCTATGTACGTACGTACCTATGTACGTACATACGTGTGTACATACATACATACATACATACATACATACATACATACATACATACATACATACATACATACATACATACATACATACATACATACATACATACATACATACATATGTATGTACATACGTACGTACATATGTACATACATATGTTCGTGCATACGTACATACGTATGTACATATATACATACATATTTATGTACATATGTGCATACATATGTACGTACATACATACGTACATACGTACATGCATATGTACATATGTATGTACGTACATAGGTATGTACATACAAACCTGCATACAAATGTACATACATACGTACTCACGTATGTACCTACACATGTACACACATACGTAAATACATACACACATATGTACGTACACACGTATGTACATACATACGCACATACATATGTATGTACATATGTACATACATAAGCACATACATACGTACATATGTACACACATACACATGTACGTAAATACATACGCACATACGTACGTACACACGTATGTACATACGTACGCACATACATACATACATATGTACACACATACGCACATACATACGTACATATGTACACATGCACATATATATGTATGTACATGTGTATGTTCATACATACGTACATACATACGTACATACATATGTACGTACATACATGTCTACGTACAAATGTACGTACATAGATATGTTTGGATGTACGTACATCTGTATGTGCATAAGTACATACATACGTACATACATATATACATACGTATGTACATACGTACATACCTACATACATACATACGTGCGTACGTATGTACATACATATGACATACATGCGTACATACATATGTACATAGAGCACATACGTACATAGAGCACATACGTACATATGTACTCTACATTTTGTACTCTACGTACATACATTACTCCTGCACTGTAACTACTACCTACTCCCAAATGACTGGTTAGAGTAGCTTCACACGTTGCTGTAAACCTCTGTTCATACAAAATCTCCTAAACAGATTTACTATAAACTAATGCAAATAATTTTTACTTTTAATGTAGTTGAGAATATGCTGCAAGATGTCAGATAAAGTACTTGGTTTAAATAACCCCACTATCTATAAGGGTGTGAGCCAGCTGTCTACTTGACGGGCAAATAAATTTAGGTCAACAAAACAAAGATAGGTTTACAGTTTAAAGCCAACCTTAATCATTATTTTTTGTCTTTTGAGGTTATATATGCTCATTCAAATACTGAAAATATTTTTTACTTCAAAAAGTTAAGCGCTGAGTAATACACCACAGTGCTGCTAATAGTAAATAAACAATAAATCAAATGCGTTTGAACTTTGGTCTTTTTGCTTGGAATTTATTTTTGTACTGCATCTCTGCTAATACATACAAATGTTAAAGATGCAAGGTTTCTGTGGTACAGAAGAAAGTTCTACATGTAACACAGCTCCATCGCCAAGAGTCTATCAAGGTTAGTATGCAGAATGAAATATAAGCAGATAAAGAGATCTTGACAAATGGTTTACTACAAATAATTTGATATTACCCACTCTGGTTGGAATACTTTGTTTACATGTATATTGTTTTAAAACTTCTGTATTGTACCAGCCCTCTAAGCAATACATTTAATATGGTCTATTAAGAAGGAAAATGAATTGAGTATAGAACCGAAATTGTGACTACGGTCTACCCTCATTCGCATAATTGTGTTACCTGTTTGTACTTCAGACTGCCAAGATGCTTTTGATAACGGAGAAAGAAATAGTGGAGCTGCGTATACCCTTTATACTGACCCTGAATCTACACCTGTGTTAGCTGTCTGCCAGTTTGATGATCAATCTGGTTGGACTTTAATACAGAGAAGATTAGATGGTACCATTGATTTCAACAGAGGATGGAATGAATATGTTGACGGCTTTGGCATTCTACAAGGAGAGTACTGGATAGGTAACCAAGACATTTGTTCAGTGGCAATTTGCATATATCATTTTCATTGGTCTGTTCACGGGATGTTATACTTTTTTTCTCTCTAACGAAATTCATGTATGTTTAAAGGTTTGGAAAATCTTTTCTATTTGACAAAGAAGAACCAGAAACTGAGTATATTTCTTGAAGATCATGAAAGTCAGTCAAGAACAGCCAATTATTCTTTGTTTCAAATAGAAAACGAAAAGAGCAATTACCAACTTTTGGTAGGTTTTTTGAGATACATCTGTATCTACATATTGTGATATATTATGGAATTTCAGTTATTATCACATTAGTGCGCCGTATTAGTGTAGAAATAATTAACTTACATAGAGAACTTTCAATAATTCTGCAATATTTATAGATCATACAAAGGTATACATTTGTATATGTGTGCATAAATATTTATGTTTGTGTATATATAAATATTTCCTTCATGTTTGGCACATATATAAATATAAAAATACATATATTTATATAATATACATATATAGGTACAATAGAACAAAAACTATAAGGAAGACAGTAAATTTTCAGTAAAAGCGCAAAAAATTTGTTTCTTGTGTTGCACTCCCCAGGCTCAGTTGTACTAAAATGCAAAGCTGTGCCGAAATGCTAGAAATGGACGCGTTGTTATAATCATGTGATTTAATGCCAAGTGTAACCAAGAAGACAACTCCTAGCAAGTCTTCAATTAGAAGACAACTCATTTATTTTATTCAATGTGCTGAAGTTGGGTCTACATATTTTGAAGTATTTTTCTAGTAAACATAGTGTACATAGTTTTGTTTTGTTTGTATATGGTTGTGATTGAGCCTATATTTTCCATATTAAAGATGTAGTTGCGTCAAAAATGAAATTAAGACCCATAAAAGGCTAAAACATCAGCTACAATTTGATGCCATTTTTGTCTTTGTAGACCAACCCTGTCCAGAGATATATGCGTTTGAATGAGGCCCTCTTTTAAAAAGCTCACGTTCCAGCGGGTGCCTATTTCGTGACGTCACAAGCAAGGTATCTGAAACGAAACCACGAGCAATAAATATGAGGTCGATTCGTTAGCCAATCATGCGTGCGAAATTTTTATAAAGGCCGTAATAAATGTTATCACTCGTAAAACGCGTTGTCTGTGATCTCGAAGATTCTCATCGTTAGATAATTCATTCTCATCGTTACTGATTCAACGCGTTTCAACAATTACTAAGTTATACATAGTTTTAAAATGGCTTCAAGTTCGAGCGACCG
Organism: Watersipora subatra; assembly: GCF_963576615.1. Lineage (NCBI taxonomy): Eukaryota > Metazoa > Bryozoa > Gymnolaemata > Cheilostomatida > Watersiporidae > Watersipora > Watersipora subatra. Next base: position 52,952,627 of record NC_088713.1, read on the forward strand.
CTACTCAGAGTTATCTGAGCAACTTTTACTAAAAGATTAGAGTAGACAGCCTATGGCCAAAGCTGACAGGCGTCAGCAGCGTTTTGCTGCAGAAGCAGACAGAATGGAGGTAAATTAACTTAGAGTCTTCCATACTTTAGTAAATGTAATATTTTTTATAGTCATAAATACATATACTAATTAATAAAATGATAATTCTTTGCTATCTCCAATCATCGTTTCATAGCTTATCTGCCGTTTTACCTAGCTATAATATTTTTTTCGAATTTTCTTTGGTAAATTAGAGTCATGATTACAAATTATTTTCACTCGTAGAAAGTGGGTAAAATCGATTGATCATTGCAAATCTTTAATTTCCAGAACCAAAGCTTCGAATCGTTGGCTTGGCGTACTTGTGCCTTTATTAAATGTTTATTCGTTTTTAAAATTACACTCGCAATCTATTTAATTCCCAATTTGGAAGCTGTAAATAGATACGCTTTAGAATGACATATCTATGAATGACACATTTATTGCATCTACTTTGTTTACATTTACTTGTTTTACTGATTACAGAATGTTTATGTCGTCCCACTAGCCGAAGAAGCTTTGTCAGTGTGGAAACTGCCATAAAGGAGAAAGCGAGACTTGAATGCGTGCTGGATGATGTTTTGTTTGAGTTTGTTGCAGTAGATGAATTTGTCTTATTGTATCAGCTAATACTATGTGAGTGGCCACGACTTGATGAATATTTTTAATAAAAGCTTTATGCCGAGATGAAAATATTTTTGCTTGTAAAAATTATATAATAAAATAATATTGTTGAAGATAATGCAAAACATGATTTGCAGAATATTGTAGTCAATCGGATATGGTATATGGGTGTCCGCAGAACTGGAGAATGTGAGTTCAAATCCAGTTTGCAATAGACTTCTCATCCTTAAAACTCTATCCCTGTCTATATTCTTTTCAAAGAGGTGGCTTGCTTATTTCAATTATTTAGTAATCGGTAAGAATACTAGTAAGAAACTAGTACGTAGGCAATAGGTAATAGACGACATAATGTGGGCGGGGCTTATGGGAGGCTGTATATCGTTTATATGGGTAGCTGCAGAACTGTGCTGATACAAAGACCGCGTTCTACATAAAGTGACTTGACAGAATTACCGTAGACCGGTAGAATTGGTAGTCGGTACCCAAATGTTTACACAACATTTGGAGAAAGTGAGTAGAACAAATTTTCAATTTTCGTTATTTGAGGCCTTTAAAACATTCATAATAACGCATCTGTAGCAGGATTTAAAATTTTATTCTAGCCAACATGAGCAAATACAAAATAAGATATATGCCAATAGAGCCGCGTAAGACTAGACTTTTATCGCAAATAGCCGATGTGAATACGAGAGATAGAGACAGGTTGCCAAACGCGTGACATCATTTTTGGCGAGGCTGGGCACGTTTTTGTGGCCTGAGCGTTTTTACGGCGATCAGATTTTTTCGGTTTTAATCTTCAAATATCTTGGCAATGCGATCGCGTAACACAACAAACAACATATCAACTGATAGAGAAAAAAAAAATGCTTTCTTTTAAGATCAACTTAAATTTTGACGCAGCTACATCTTTAAGTCGTATGTTGAATTGGTTTCTTTCAACTTCGTAATGTGTTTGCTCAGTTCTGTGTGTGTTTTTTAATGTAGGTAAAAAAACTTTATGATTGCTGTATCCTGTTTTAAATTCTGTTGAGCAAAGTCCTGTGTACATGTAGGTTGATGCGTGGTTGTCTGTAGTGTTATTCGCTGTTGCGTAGGATATCAAACTCTTAGCTCAGCATTTTCTTTCCAAAGGCCAATTTCTTTTTTGCCTGCAGTTGCATATTTTTTCAATTTTTTTTCTCTTTGTTGTGTAAGTTTCTGTTATTTTATTATTGCTTGCATCAAATATTGCCTTCATGTTTGGCATTATTTAGTAGCTCAGTTTTAAGTTTTGTCCATTAAATTTTGCCTGGAGTGGGTGTTTCTTTGGGAAGCATTTTTAACTATGTTGAAGAAATTTTGTCCCATCATGGTTGCAGCGTTTGTGCTGAATCGGGGTTATACCAAATGATTTTTTTGTCTGTTACGTTTTATGAATTTTTGTATGTTGGTACCATATTGTAGTTTGCTGTTGCATCTACTCTTGTGGAGTCCTTGTTGGTTTGGTTGCACTGTGCTGTTAAATTGTTGTTCATTGGCTGAATGTGTGTTTAATCGTTTGGTCACAATGTCTGTTCCATTTTTTAGATATGGAAGGTGGATGGTTGCTTTGTTTGTGCGCATACAGTATTATATTACCCAGCTTTCGGGCAGGTTTGAAGCTGTGATTTTGTTACGTTATGTATACAGTTACGTCAAGAAAGCTTAATGATTGTTTGTTGGCTTTAATAGTAATTTTCAAGTTGTTTTTTTAAATATGTTGCATAATAGTTTATTTGTTTTCTCTGTAGTTTGTTCGTTGCATTCGTATAACACAATACTGCAAATCAAGTTTTTGGGTATTTGAGTCAGTAAGCAAGTCCCTACTAATTTACAAGTGTCTGCACCTCGAAGCTGCCCATAGTCCTGTCAAACCACCTATTAGTGTCGTTCTTTGATCAAGCCGTGTCGTTGTAAAATACAAGCAATATTTTGCATGTAGTGTGATTGTATTTTCGTCTTCTGTCAAGACGAAATACATATGTATATATTTATATACACAACAGCTTTTGTTGTGAAGGTACATACTTAGTTTAGATCTGATGTCTTTAGTAGTTTTTTCTATAGCTAAAGGGTCATGCATCACAAATATTTAGGGTTTTAAAATTTTACCTGCATATTTGGCTTGTAGGGACTCTGGAAACAGTGTTTTTATACTTACGTGTTACACAAAAGCAAATATATTTTAATTTGAGATTGTCATTTTGCAAATTTCTTTTGACGACTTTCTGATTGACATGCATATTTTAAAATTGTTCTTTCATATATACCGTTTTTCAAATAAAAAATACATTTACGCATATTAAGTAAACTGAACTTGTAATTTTACACATCTTACAGACAAATTGCTCTTTTAGATAGCTATTGTATTTATATATTCCACATTGATGATGAAATGCTGCATAAAATAAATGTGAATATAATTTATATTGGACTGTAAATGGGTAGTTGAATTATTTATATCCAGTACTTATTGTAAATAAACAGTATTTAAATGGCGGTAATGCAATTATCCCATTCAAAAGTTTTTTTGTTGACAAAGCTTTTCATTTGTAAAAGTCGTTTAGCTTACAATCCGTTGTAGGTAGAGTTTTCACTTTGTACTAGCAGAATGCTTAATGAATCTGTTATTGCAAACAAACCTACATGTCTCAATTTTAGGTAAGTGGTTACAGCGGAGATGCGGGAGATTCTCTCTCTTATCATCATGAAATGGGCTTCTCTACCTTTGACTATGACAATGATGGTCACCCTGGAAGCTGCGCTTCAAGTTTCCAAGGTAACATAACAAAATTATATAACTGTTTGACAAAAAAAGGAGGAACATAACATTGTTCCTAATAAACCGACACTAAAAAGACCTTCAGAGCATTCAATACTTTTGACCTTGATAGCCTCATTCACGTAAAACTATGGCAACAATTATTTTGTCTGATGTGGTATAAAATATGTGTTCCTAATGTGAATAAGTTAGATACTTGTGGAAGCTTCATGTACTTTACCTAACTAACTTTTGTTTTTCCCTAAACATACATTGTGATTGCATGGCTACAAGATCTGTTTCAGATTTACTAAATCTTTTTTTTACATGTAGACTCAATGCATGACCTACTAACATAATACTAGGTACTTAATCTTACTAAATGTCAAAAAATATTTTTGAACTTCATCAAGGTACCTCTAAATACAGAGACTTTTTCTTTTCTAAGATGTATGTATAGAGTTTACTTGTACATGCATTATTGGATAACACAAATATGTACATATGCATTCCAAAATCATTTTCAGGGTTAGATATCAGGGAGATAAATTAATGATTATTTACTAGAATGAACTTGAAGCTTAATGTCTAGTCCTGCAACATGAAATATTATAGCAGCGCAAACAGTTATTAGTATGGTATTATTCAACTGGCTATCAGCACAGTTTTTAGTAGAGATAGAAGCGTAATACTCAAAGTTGTTGAATCCATTGTTAACCATATCATCCTTCTGGTCTTGAGTTAAATAGTTGGCTGACAAGTTATATTTGGTATCGGGCAATGTAATAGGGAGTAATTTATTTTCATCATTTAGGGTCGTGTTTATTTTTGCCTCTTGATCACCACTAGAGATTTCACCAGGTATTAGATATAGTTGATGCAGCTGACAAGAGGGGACCATTATTATTTAGAATGTCTAGCAAAATCAAGTTGTTTCTTAAAAATTCATGCATATTTTTAGGTGGCTGGTGGTATGACGCTTGCATGAGTGCTAATTTAAATGGAGTTTGGCACGATGCCAACGATGCTCGACCGTCGACATTTGGAGTAGCTTGGTTTGCTTAGAAATCTCCGTATTCGTTTAAAACTGTGTACATGAGGATTGGTAACTGATGCCACAAAACGTGAAGTTAAATAAGACAGTTTCAATATTGTTTCATGTTATATCATATTTCTTCCTTAGTTCCTAATGTACTTTATAGTCGCTGTCTTCTAATTTCTGTAGTTTTGGGATGATCTCTTGATTTTTTTGACACAAAAAAATAGTAAGGCATTCATCCTGCTTATTGTTGAAAGGTTATTCATTAAATAAATTGATGTCTTTCAAAGCGTAGCATACCGTGCCAAAATAATTACTACAAAAAATTACTTCATATACTGTACATCAAGGTTTGAAAAATGTTAAAAGATTAACAGAACTTAAGTAAAATTGCAATACTTTGAATATTTTATGAGTTATGATGCAGTAAACAGTCGTAACATTACTTTTTGTCTTGAGCCTCTATACCATTTTTATTAGAAGGCAGTATCATATAGTCTAAAGAGCAAAGATTAATATGTATTCAACTGAATCAAACATTAAAAATTGCATGTATTTGGGTCTTTTATGGACACCTGCTCGAAAAAAAACCCACAAAAAGATTATTGTATATATACAATAATATATACAAACAGTAAAATGACTGAAAATTATATATATATACCGTGAAACTTCAAAATGAAGGCTGCCTTTATTTGACCGCTACCTCTATTTGACCACCACTACGAGTAAATAGTTGGGAAAAGAGCATCCAATATTACTATATAACTATATATATAAAAATATATATAAATATATATATACATCATGTCTAGAGTAATATTGCATGCTCTTTTTTCATAAAAAGTCATAAAAACATGCACAATCTGTTCAATACATCAGTGCAATGGTTATAGTATTACCTGTTTCTCAATAGATAATATTCCAGCAATAATGGAAATGCTATAAAAGGCCCGCGTAGCATCATGGCTCAAAAATGGGAAATCCTTAAAGCATAGGGTACTGGTTTTAATCCACACCCCAAGTTTCATCGACATTTTTATTTTGCGTTTAACACTTTTGTTGAAAATAACAAAAAAATGCAGTTTTTACTTTTAAATGTGCACTAACCGGCAAACCTCTAGAATACCAGAAACTAGGTAAAGTTCATTAGACCTGAGCCACTATTAAATTTTAAACAAACCTATTGAATAACGAAAAACCATTCTCACTGCACAAGTATAGAAATACAGCTCAACACACTTCAGTTTGTTTTCTTTTTAACAATTTAAAGTTATTAGTTTTACTATGTTAAATACATGTAGTTACCTGATGTCTGTTCTTTTCATCGTAACTACACACAAAAAACTTGTCTTTGGGAAAATATTGCTAAACGTAAGAAAGGAAACAAATTGTTTTTTGCGTGATGATGAGAAAAACTTTATGCTTCCAAACTTTAGGTGTTGGCCCTTTTTCCGTTACAATTTGAACCGTTGTTGTAACCATTATAATCTGTATATGAGAATAATATGTGCAATAGATAAAACAGATATATTAGAGGCCTGTTGACCCAAACACACTATTACACAGAGTAGTTATTAAGATTCAATGTAATGATGACTTGATGGAGACTGAAGTTGTCAAAGTGTAGAAATGAGTTGAAAGCACCACCCTCTTTACAACTATAATTTTTTTCACAAAGCTAAAGAAAAACTGGATCGATTTTGACCTGCAGTAATTACGTACAGACTTCGCGGTAGATATTGCATAAACTTTTACAATTTCAAAAGATAACATTAAAGCACATTCAAAAACATTAAAGCTACAACAATAGAAGTCTTATTAAACCTGCCAAAACAATAGAAACAATCAACAATATCAGCATTTGCTATCACATCCTCCTTCAAGTCCCGATCTTGCATTATCTGACATCTATCAGTTTGGGTCGATTAGGGAGTTTCTGAGAGAAACAGACTTCAATATGGATGACGAGGTTAAAATAGCAACCTTTTAAAAAGTCGATCTAAATTTTTCTTTCCTGAAGATATTCAAAAAATCTTTAAGCTTGACCGGGAGTCAAAACTGAAATCACTAGCATTCAAACAAGTATCACAACCCTAGGCCATCAACCTACAAATTATGTACAAAATATCTATCTTCTTGAGGGTGTTTCTCAAAAAAACACTTTCCATCAGTTCTGGAAATGTTATTGGGCTTGACCAAGATTTGAACCCAGGGACCTCTCGCATCCAAAGTGAGAATCATACCCCTAGACCTTCAAGCACCGAATTATGTAACAAAAGAATTCAAGTTCAGGTTATGTGCAAGTACTACTGTACATGAACTTGACAAAGCTTGACAAGCTTGTCAAGTTTGTTTACAATTTTTGTAAACAAGCTTTACAAAAATTGAATTAACTAAAAAGCTATCCGTAGTAAAAAACCGAAAGAGTAAACAACTCCGATTCATACATTTTAGCCTACGTATCTTACTAAAACTGACAACTATTATTCATTATTTTTACAGACCAAAATATTAGTTAAATTTTTACTGCTCTATGTGTGTTTAGGCAAAATTTAAGATCGACTGCTACGGAAGCATGTTTGAAAAATTTGCTGTTGTTGCGTAGTAACTGAATATTATGAATTTGTGACAACATTACCAATGATCATCAGCATTTTCAAACTGTTGAAAGTGTTATCGAATAATTCTTTAACAAATTAGCCTTCATGAGCCAAGCAAATTATAATCTTTGATCAATAAACTTCCAGTGAAAAAATTTTTTTTTTCGAATGATCCAACTATTCAGTGGTAATATGGTTTCCACAAGCACCTCCTGCGTTAAAAACAGAATAGCCTTTGTTGACAACATTATAGCTGATTAATATTTAATTAAATCTTTCGATAATGAAAGTGGCAGCACTAACTCTGATGTTGGTGAAAGTAATAGTTTTGTAAGAACAAGGAAAATTGCAGAGAATCACAATAGCTTTGTAGCAGTCGTAGCTTCAAAGAGCTTTAACAAAGCACATAATATAGAAACATGAAGTGTTTAGCAAATCTTTATTTGTTAACACAATGACATCTTAAAATATTTAACAAAATGTTCTACATAGGCTCTCAAATGGAAAAAAATGTATACAACATGCAACAAAATGGGAGTTTCAGTAAAATGGCTGGCAAAAGTCCAAAAGCTAAATATGTCCATAGATGGCGGTGGAATGGGTAATAAATACTTGGATTCCGACTAAAGCTGAGAACAGAGCACTAACCTGCAGATGATAATAGCTGCCTATCATCACAGGTTTATCATGCAAGGGGTCATTCAGTCATAGCGCATGAAACAGGAAAGTATACTGTGGCATCTATAGGATAACTGTTGAAATTCATCGTAGGCTTATGCAGGTGTGTTTATTGGCAAGGAGATATAGACACACTGCCTGGTTCAGTTCTCATTGCCTATTGTGCAGTTGAAAAGGGTAGTAACAAGGTTAGTATTAGTTAATGTAAGAGGTTATAATTTTAACTCAGAAGCAAAACAGTGACATCAGACAGCGGGTAAGATCAAAATAAACACGCTACATCTAACTTACATTTTAAATTTTTGAGACGCTTTTTTTGAAGGAAGTGGGTTGCGGGTTTCCTTTGAAAGTATGCGATACTAAAAAACTTGTTGACAGAGTATTTTTCACTCTGACTGGCTTCAATTCGAATCAGAAATTCAACGTGTAAATATTATGTTTTATTAATAGAATATTTAGTAGCTAAATAAAGATAGTTATATTGAAATGATTAATTGTTTAATTTATTGCAGCAACGAATCTTAATAAAACATGGCTAGACTGACTAGGATTTGAACCCAGGACTTTTAGCACCCAAACCGGGAATAATACCACAGACTATCATGCCATGAATGATGTAATGAAAGTCTAGCTGACAAGGTAAAAACAAAGCTCATATTAATACACCCTTTCATTTCTACCTAAAAAGGTTATTTAGCTTAACAACGATCAAAACCCAGACCTCTAACACCCAAAGTGGAAACAATATTCCTAGAATATCGAGCATCCAGAGCAAAAAACAAATTTTTCAAATTTTTTTTATTAATGCAAGTTCTGAGATTTTACATCCAAGCTGCAAAATTCTCTTAACAACTTACCTATTTGGTACAGCAAAAAGACGATAAACCTACAAATGAAGCATTTCTAATGAGTAAATTTTTAAATAAAATCTGCATGATAAGATAAACAAACTGAAAAATAAACAAGTGTAATACAAAAAAATATATTTCAAAAAATGCATTACATATGACAGCAATTAATTTATTTTGGTGTATGGGCAGATTTTTAAGGAACTGCAGACTGATCATGTCCCTACATCACTGTCTGACAATTGTTGAAACTTTCAACAGGCTGTTTAAAACTCATAGACATATACAGCTGTGTTGCTAGAGAATTTGAGTATGCATGTCAAGGTAGCAGCCTGCAAACATTTGAGTTTTATAGAGAAACCAATTTCTATTCCCCATCAAGTATTAACCCTTTTACTGCCAATTATGTACAAATTTGGCTATCGGCCTACTGCCAGCCACTTTACAGAAAACTGCCGATACTGCTTCATGATATGTATACGATATTTTTCAACTTCAAACTTCCTCTAGAACATTGTACTTTTTATATTTTGATTGGCCAACATTTTAATCAACATTGCTATACAAAAAATTCAATGCATCTATACTTTGTGTGATAATAAAGCTATGTGAATCTATGATCCCCACAGAGTTAAAACGATTCTCCACAATGTTCCTTACTCTTACAAATTATTACTTTCACCACTATCAGAGCCAGCGCTGCAACTTTAATTGTCTGCATAATCTGAAAATCTAAATTGGCTATAATGTCATCAACATAAGTAGTTACCTGTTCTCTGACTCATGCAGTACTCAACAGAGCTTACACAGAAAAGGTTCGTTTTTGGTTAGGAAATTCTCACACAAAAATATTAAACTGCTTCATTATTTTAGACTAATTTTATAGAGATACCTTCAGACAGCGTTTTCAACATCATAAAAGTCCTAAAGACCGTGGGCTATGTTATCAACAAATAATAAAATTAAGTTACTAGCAATCGATGAGAAAGTTGCAAAAATGCGTCTACGGCACTCGATCATAGAAAACAAATAAACCATAAATGTGTCTACGTCTGTGAAAAAGTTAACGTGCACAGGCCCTTGAAGCATTTTCAGTTTTAAAAATGCTCATTTTTGAAATTTGCTGATTTATTTACTATTGGTATGGTAGAGCACATTAATAATAAAAGCAACAAAATACACCAGTATTGAGCAAGGAGAAATCGACACAATATCTAGTCTAGTTCTCAACGTCTACAGAGCAGTTGATAAGTATAAAATAAAGATAATTGTAAAAGATTCTAAAGCAACAGTTTCACAAAAAAGTATTCAATATATCATTACTTAAAAAGGATTAAAAACCTTTGTTACTGAAAAAATTGTAATTTTAACACAAGATCAACAAAATGAAATCAGACAGCATGTCTCGTCAAAAGAAACTATGTTACACCAAATATAGCCCGGCTTTTTTTAGATGCTTTTTTCTGAGGAGACTGGTCCATGCAAGTGGAAATTAATTCGTAGTGCGGAACTGGAAAGTACAACATGTCCTCCCTAGATAGCTGTTAAAATTTATCATAGGCTTGGATGTAAATAGGCAGTTTTTGGAACAAATGAGGCCATCTTGGCACACATTTTTCTTGTGAGCTTCAAATAGCGATCAATTTTTTAAAATTTCAATCTTGGAATCTTTGGGTTTTCAGATCACCTCAAACTTCCATAACTATCTCAAATATTTGAAAAATACTGTTGGCCTCTACCGACAGGGTTTCTACTGTATCCTTGATGAGATTGACCATATTAGTGTTTTCTGTACCATTGAAAAGACCAACCTTAGTAGTGTATATTGTATCATTGGAGAGACAAACCATAGGGGTGTTTGCTGTATCATTGATGGAAAAACCATAAAGCCATCTATTGTATCATTGATCAGATCAACCAAAGGGTCGACTACTGTATATTTGATCAGACCAGCCATAGGAGTGTCTACTGTATAATTGATGAGACAAACCAAAAGGGTGTCTGCTGGATCATTGATGAGACAGACCATTAGGGCATCTACTGTACCATTAACCAGAATAATCCTAAAGGTGTCCACTGTATCATCGAGGATACTGATTGGAACTTGAAAAATTCCTCAGCAATTATAATTCATTACATTCATGCTGAATAGCTTTCTCTAACTTTTCATAAATTTTTCTTTTTACACTGTTAATTAACCCAATTTTGAGTATTTCACGAATTGCGGATAATTCATATTTTGATGACTTTGCTGTTTTTATTCGCACACAATGTTTAGGCACTGAAATCAAAAGTTAACAAGACAATATGTTAGTTTATTTAAATAAAGTAATTAGGTTACACAGGCAGCAAATGTCACACAGGCAGCACATTTAGATAAATAACAATACTGGTCAAATCTTGAAAAAAATGTTGATTATAATGTGCAAAAAGTTCTAAAAATTTTAAAAACAGTTCCCTTGACAACTATCAATATATTTCAATTTTAACACAAGCCTTGAGCAAAAAGCTAGACCCAGTTAACAACAATTGCTTTAGTACGGATTAATTACTGCAAAGAAATACCAGTTAGTGCATAAATACACTTTATAAGCAAAGCCTATTCACATTTCCTTGTCTGGTGCAGAGTTAGTGATTAGCAGATTTTAGTAAAATATATAAAACATGACACCTCATTATGCGTTGTTCAGTTGCATTTTAAAAACAAATTTGTTCATATCGGAAAGGGGTATATTTTCCTCCGGCCCGCTGTTCTAAATACGCATCGAGAAGCTCATTGTCAGCAACCGTGAAGTTATTTCTCCAGACACCAACTTTACCTGCAAAAAATTACTTTATTTGTATAAGCAAATTCATACACTATATCAATAAATACAAAATATTCTATGACAACCATTGTTGGGATGAGAAAAAACTACTGCAAGAGAAGCTAACTTCTCTATCAAAGGGATTGGCCTAAGCTATTTACTAAACTTGAAGGAATCCTTGTCAGTTGTATGATAGGCTATATCAACCCACCTCAGTTTTTGTACAAAGTGAGGATGCAAAATCGTCTCGAAAACAGGTTATTCGAAGTGTTTTTGTATCCGATTTAAAACACTTCCTAAAAAATCTCACTATCGTTATATTTTGCACCAAACCATCTTTTGCAGATGCAGTAGCTTCAGCTCCAACCTCTAACTAAAGCTAATGGCTAGAGGTTGGAGCCCTGCTTGAAGTTAGGGAAACATATAATTGTGCTGGATACAAATGAGCAACATTTATCATAGATGATTGACACTAACAACTGAAACAATCATCAACTCACTAGTATTCCAGAATAACTTTCCATTTATTTATTACACATGCAGATCACTCAAGGCACACCAGACTCCACTGGTACTAGTAATTATAAAACTATGGTACGAGAATGATTGGGGCAGGAAGGAGTATGACAGGTGTATATACCAGATGTGACTGGTTTGATTTTTGAACCAAGCAATCTGCTGCGCAACCTCAAAACATGACTTCAAAGTATGAACACGGGTCTTATTATAGTAAAAACCAACTCCCTGGCCTTCCAGTGTGCCATGAAAGATTATCGGGTGTGCTGATAAAGCCAAAAGAATAAGTATGTTGTAAGTATTCCATGATTCTGAAAGGTGAATGTTTAGTCTAGATGATTGTGTGTAAACTAAATGTTAGAAGTTAAAATCCTGTGTGGTACAATCAGTTTCGCACTCTCTTTCTGTGGCTTCACACGGACAGACAGATGAAGATCTTACTATAGTAAAAAACAGCTAAAATATGTAATATGATGATGCTAAACTTTATAACATCTGAACCGGTTAATTCAAGTAACAAGACTGGTACTTAAATATGAACTCACACAAAATTTTAGTAAGTTTTATCACAAACTATAATTGATATTTCCATGTTAGGAGTTGTATTCACGCTTGCACAAAGTACAGTATAGCACGCCAAGAGCAGACAGCTGCCATCATTACCAAATGCACTCTATTTTACTGCTAAACAATTACCAACTCTGGTAAAATATTTTTGTTATAATAAGTTAATTTCAAGTCCTCTCTTCAAAATTTCTGCAAGAGATTGATTAAAATTTCTAACAAACTTTCTATAAGCTCCTCTCCGTATTCCTAATGCATCATTCCATTCAGTTTTGATCCAAGTTAGGTAATATAGCACAAGTTTCCATGACAGTGACATCCATGACACAGCTTGCTATTTACAATGGAAACACCGTAGAAACAAAAGAGCGCTGCTATAGGCAGGCTAGACTGTACAATTTCTATATGAAATAAATGAAGTTGTCTTTAATATACAAGCTATTATTATAATTACTCAAAAAAGTTACTAGAAATTAAAATATACGAATTGCAAGCATAATAATTACACGGTGATCAAGATACATGATCACACATTGGAAGGTTTTAGATGTGCTGGCATACCCCTGTGTACCTTAGAAAGATATATAACAGCTCACCTTATAGTGCCCTATACAAAAACATTGACCACAGATCACAGAGTTAACAGATACTATCAAAGGTTTGCCACTATAAATTTACAATATCAGGCTATCATTTTGCATGAATTAACAAAAACTAAATTTTTTTTTCACTCATAATTCGCAAAGCAATATCGCTGTTTTATTTTCCTTTTCAGATGAATAAAAGGAAAAATTGAAAACATTGGCCTAAACTTGTTTTTGCTAGTTAATTTTTTCAAATTTTTGCCCAGGATCTTGCTGATAAATATATTTTATATTTGAGAATGGCTTTCCGCATTTTGGTAACACTGCAAATACGATAGCATTTATTCTGTTTGTAGCCAGTTTCGCTAAAATCAAAAAACTAGCCACACTTGCGCATGTGCAGAGATCTTGTTATTCTGTAACTTCATATGCTGACATGCCTTGAAATGAACCACACAACCATTGAAATAAAAGTGAACTTGCAACAAAATTGAATTTTGTTGCAAGTTAACCTTTAAAGGTTGACTTGCAACAAATTTCACATTACAGTTATTTAGTATCAAAAGATTCACCATATCTTACTCTGTTGTGTTGTAAGTGCAAATTATATGGGAATGTAATTACAAGCTATTAAAAGCTCAAAAATTATAAGCCGCCGTAGATTGGAATCTATTTATTTTTCTGACATAGCCACGAAATTTGGTTGTCATCTTGTCACGTATGTTCTCACGTGAATTGAAGGGCCAATACAGAGCTCAATATAAAACTTATCTTAGGACTAGTTTATGACAAACACTTCAGGTGTTACCGAAGACCCTTTATCAAATATAGATCCTGGCTACTTTACGGTTTTTTTCGGCCTGGTCTAATCGGTAAGTCGTAATTTGATCATGTGACTTAATGCTTCGCCAATAATTTCTGCAGCACTTTGCGATTATCACAAGTGACCAACAGGCTCGTCATGATTACTAGACAATGATACGTATTCTTTCGAGCTAAGGCTAAAAAATTAAACAAGTTTTTACGGTAAGTTATAAGATATCACTGCTAAAAGTGACAGCATTCTAATGATTAAAAAACAGACGATTGATAAAACAGACGCGTAAGAACAATAGACGTAGTTTTATTGAGTGCGTGAAGTATATTTGTGAAAATATTTCGATGAATAGAGTTGCGAAAAAGTGTGAACAGAAACCATCTCTCACAACTACATCACATGTGAGCCGTTTTGGAAAGGGAATCCAAACTACGGCAGTCTCGTGTGGCTGCGATTTTCTGTTCGTTTTTGAGCTTTTAAGAGCTTGTAATCACCTTTCCACATATTTTGCACATATCGCACAACAGAGTAAGACATGGTGAATCTTTTCATATCAAATAAGGGTAATGTGAACTTTGTTGAAAGTTTTTGTTTTACTGGAGTGACTTACAGTAAAAATTACCACATATTCATTTTGCATAGCGATATGGTAGCATTTTGAGCTGTTTTATTTTCGCTTATTTTGTTAGTTGTATTGTTGTATATTAAGGGTACTATGTTTATGTGAATAAGACATTCATTTTTGTTGATTTTATGTAATTGTTATAATAGATGCTTTTGTTTAGGTGGTTGGTATAATAATCCAACTGTTACTCAGTTTAAGGCTACCTTTCGCAAACTTATCAGCAAATTTGGTGCAGAATCAGATGCTAGCAAGACAGGTAATGTCACTGCTCAAAACGAGGTTCTCATCATACAGGCTACTCCAGAAGTTGATCAGTTTGTGGAACTCAATGATTTCAGATGTCAAATTTTTGTTATAGGTAACAGTATAGTCTATATAACTGGCTACGTTGTGCAAAAGCTAACTAAAGTGCTGTCATGACATTGGCCGTCAGTTGCTGATTACCACCAAATAAAGTATCCAGTACTGACATCTCTATACTCTACTCAAGCTACAAAACAATAAAGGATTGGTGCGTCCATCAGACGGTGTCATCAGGATCCTGATAGTTGCATATCAATACTTTCGTATTAATACAAAGCCAGATCCACTCCATTGTGTGGTGTATTTTATTAGTAGTGTAAGATCTAGTGATGTGTTATGCTTTGTGAAACACCTTACGGATACGCAGATGGCATATCCAACCACTGCGTCATTGATGAAAAACCTGATTCAGTCATTTTATGATCTCCTACACCATCATTATGCTAAAATCCTACACACAAACTGCAAGTGCATCTTTGTGGTATACAATACTAAAGTAGTACTTTTTAAAGGCCAGTAACAATGTAATCACTGTAATATTTATCTGCAGCTTTTGTTGTGCTGTTATTCCTAATCTGGTTTAGTTCTAAAAATTTCTGATGCACCTTGGCTCAATATCCAGTGCTATACAAATCTCCTTTTGCACAGTTTCTGTAACATGTATGTATAAGTTTAATCATCTGATTACTATGGAGTGCCATTTGTAAAATTTTGTGATATCCACACTATAAAAACATTTTTAGTATATCAGTTTACATGTTTAATATGTGAAGATTCATGTTTAGTATGCTAACTTACACATTTAGTATGCCAACTTACATGTTTAGTATGTGAAGATTCGTGTTTAGTGTGTCAGTTCACATGTTTTATCTGGCAAGGTTCATGTTTAGTATGCTAATTTACATGTTTAGTATGTGAAGATTGGTGTTTAGTGTGTCAAAATTCATGTTTGGTATGCTAACTTTAATGTTTTGTATCGCGAAACGCGTGTGTTCGCTATTCCGCGGCGATCCTGTTTGATATGCCGATACGCATGTTTGTTATTCAACTTTTATTTTATTTGCGATCTCCTTTTAACTACATTTTAAAGAAATGCTCCTAAGTCAATCGCGCCCTGTTTTACATGTAGCCCGTGGCCCATCGATAAATAGTTGGCAAACTTGGAGAATTCCTCAATAACTATTTAATTTTTAATAACATCTAATAACTAACTTCCTCAATATATTATTAAAAAAGTCGTTGAAGAAATCTACGTCATTGTTACTACAAAACAGAACAGTAACCTACAATACTCACTTGCTGTGATAAAAAATCACATATAGAAAGTTGATTCTTAATAGAATCTTGACTCTTACCTTTTTTCAAAGTCAAGCAACTTTTGAATTTGAAATAATTTTCTATTAAACGAGTGTGGCAAAGCTAGCTTCGGATGTACGCAAGTGAGGAAATCTCGCTATAGTGTCTTCGCTCCCCAGGGTTATTGATCGAAATTCTCCACGTTTGCCAACTATTTATTGATGGGCCGCGGGCTACGTGTAAAACAGGGCGCGATTGACTTAGGAGCATTTCTTCAAAATGCAATAAAAAGGAGATCGCATATAAAATAAAAGTTGAATAACAAACATGCGTATTGGCATATCAAACAGGATCGCGGCGGAATAGCGAACATGCGCGTTTTGCAATACAAAACATTAAAGTTAGCATACAAAACATGAATTTTGACATACCAAACACCAATCTTCACATACTAAACATGAAAGTTAGCATACTAAACATGAATCTTGCCATATAAAACATGTGAACTGACATACTAAACACGAATTTTCACATACTAAACATGTAAGTTGGCATACTAAATATGTAAGTTAGCATACTAAACATGAATCTTCACATATTAAACATGTGAACTTATATACTAAAAAGTTTTTATATTGTGGATATCACAAAATTTTACAAATGGCACTCCATAGATTACACTATTTCCTGCATTTCCTTGTTTGCATTATTTTGATTATCCTCTATAACAACTTTTTTAATTTCCGTTTAGTTGTTGCAGTAGTTCATTCCATCTTTTACAGATACTATATCGTACTTATCATACATTCATGGGCTATTATCACTTAAATCTTGAAAACAGTTTTTGTTTTGGCAGCATACTTATGTGTTGTTTTTATCGAAATACTTCATGTGCTAAGATTTTCCATATGCATTTATGCATGTGTAATATCAATTTTAATATAATGGAACAGTGGTTATTTGCTTGAATATATCATTTGCTGGGTTTATGCATCTGTAATACAACAGTTTGTATGAATAATATGGTCCACGGAAATCTATTTTACATCTACTTATCATTTGATATATCCCACTGCATATGTTATAAATAGACTTTCTTCTATCAGGGCACTCTAAACGTTGTGTAGGAGGAGTTTTCATTAACACCTAGCTAGAAAATAACTATTCAACCTGCACATTTCTGTCATTTTTCTCTGTTTGTTTACAAATGGAACTAGTGTACGATTAGCTCTCCAATATGGCGCATACATTACGTATCGCTATCAACGCAAAGGTCACATGATTGCCATTCCAGGGGTTTTAAGTTCAATGCAAAGCACAATCATTAAACCATCCCATATGATAATCGTTGCTTATCCTGGTGGATTATATCATTGCAACAACTGAATGAGATTGACCTCAGCTAGAATTAGATTTGACAGGATTAACCTTTTAAAGGGCGTAGTGACATTTATGTCACCTATATTTGTGTTCTCCCACGGGCAGTACAGCAGTCATGTTGCTTGCGTTAGCATTTTTCATATCAGTTTTTATATTCATCAAAACATCAGAATGAGTCAAGCAAAATACTATTTTGCACAAAATATATTAAACCGATATAACTTTTCCTCATTGCGATCAATATATTCAAAGTTTAAAAAAGAACCAATAATTCAAGAAAAAGTGATATTAATTCCTCTTGTGTCAGCATATTTTTAAATTGGTTGAATCAGAATCAGTCAAACAAGCGCAACTTATTGTCAAGCACAGTTTAGACCAATAAAATGCTTACTTATCTCAATCGTAATCACCGCAAAGTTTTACAAAAAGTCAAAAATATTTGTAGTTTAATAAGGGATTGTGGCAAATAGTAAAAATGTCTTCTCCAAGTTGCAGCCCTAAAACCTAGTTACAACCAACTGCATCCCTAAATATTTCATGTATATTTAATAGAAATCTAATCATTATTCTTATTATTTGGTAGATCATTTTCTACTGAACCCTTCTCATGAACGGTAATTTAAAATAAAACTGACAATTTTCGAATTATGAGCAAATTAATAAAACATGACAGCCTTTCATTTAAAATTAATTTGACGACAGGAAGGGGAAACTCTAAAAATAAACTTGCATGGCAAAGTGCCAGATGAATTGTGATGGTACTTGATAATGATAAACTCAATACTTCATAGACTGCAGCAACAGGTGACAATACCTAATTCAATTACATTCTAGAGACTGATACTGGAGAGAAAGGTTGCCTTATTGAAATGCTGTGCAACCTGGAGAAACCTTAGATGTACCTTTAGAGTCTTGTCCCCTTGCTAGATAATACTAAAGTGGGAATATGTGTGTATTATGTAACAACTTAGCATCTATCCACTCTCTATGCTACTAAAACTACCTAATTTTAGTTATCTAAACAGCATTATGGGTAATATTTGTTGTTCAGTCGGTAACTCGATATCACATAATCTGTGAAAATACCTAACGAATTCCCCCAATCCTCCCACCTCCAGCTAATAGTCAATCGCCTATTTAGTTGACTGTTTCTTCTCAGGCAGGATGACCACCAGATATACTTCCTACATGTGAGTGCAGGACTCCTCAGGTATGTCTATCAACAATATAATAGCAGTGAGAAAGATAAATGTAACCATATGCATGGAAAACAATAATCTTCAGTGTAACCACATGACAATGTCTCACAACATACTGGGCTGCCAGGACACTAGTCTTTACTATAATAATAGTCATGTCTGTCCGTCTGTCCTGAGCCTCGATAGGAGATTGGGGAAAACTCTAGCATCGTACCATTATAGAGCTCGCTATGTACGGCGTAGCATACCAACCCCTACCTGCCGTGATAATTACGTGCATCCACTTATCTTAGAACAGTTGTGATCGCATATCTCTGTGTTTTATTGACACCCCTGACTATTTATCATGGCTTGAAGAACTGTCAGAGCACTAGTATCAACAATGGCTATAACGATAAAAAATATATTTGATTACCATGACACTCCATTTTTAACCCTTCCCTATACTAGCGGCCAAATAGACGTGACGTTCAAATAGAGGCTGGCATTGTATTTTTCAAAAAGCTTGTTAAAGGTTTTGAGTGAGAAATTTAACCTTTTTATGGGTGAAACGAATGTAGCCTACATTTTTCACACTCCTTTGGGTGAAGCAACATTAATCCCTTTAGATGCAATAAATTTGCTCTCTGGAATGAAATGATGAAGGTACAGTGCGTTCTCGAGCTTTGATGACCCTGTTATATGTTGTTTTCACCCTACGATGTGAAACATGATGAATTTTGCTCTCCATACAAATTTTTTTTACCATATGACATCAACAAAAAATTATCTTGAGTTCAAATTTGGCAGCTGGTGTGCTGATTACGTCGGAATAAAAAATATGTCAATACGCTAATCACAAAAATCTCTCTAACAATGAATGAAAGAGATACGATGCTCAATCTTGCTCAGTGTAGCATTACTTGTTATTAGTTATTTTGAAAACAAACCAGAAAGAGATAGGAAACCAAAGACAAGGTGATAAAAGTTTATCCTGTGAAAATGTTGAAGTTCAGTAAAATAGTAAACAATACATACTAAAACTTAGCTTTGAGTATAATGTGTTTAGTAAGCTAAATTCATTTAGATTAAAAGCTTATATCATACATCTGTCTTAAAGGTAAACACTCCATATGGTAAGTACTGCACATAGTACATTGTAGCATTACATGTTATTACAGATCACAACCACTTAACACACTAAAGTTACTGTGGATGACTATAGTTACTAAGATTATTATATTATTTTGTTACTAATTCTTAATAGGCAAAATACAATTAATGATGACAATATGAACAAGAACCAAGCTAACAAGAAGAGATAACAAACTACTGTAGCAATGAAAAGAGATGCATGTACTACTTGACTTCCTGTTCAACAGACCTGCTTATGGATACAATCAAATAGACCTGAAAATGACTGTCAGTCACTAAAATTACATGAATATGGAATAAGAACTTTGAATGTAAACATTACAAAGCATTTTTAATCCCCTGACAGTGCCTAGAAATATTTCTATCGTTTGACTAAGGAGTGCCTACTAGGGATGACATTTGTTGTATGAAAAGGTGTTATCAACTATCGTTGGAGTCGTCCCACCAATAGCGATAGTATCAAATTATCAATGAGCAGACAGAGTTCACCGATAGTTATGGCGTGACTTGGCAGCTGGTAAAACTATCGTATTATCAAGAAGATTAATCAAAATTCACAAGACATTTTAATGCCATATTTTTGTAAAACTCTAGTAGCCAGACGACCACGCGTGCTTGAAAGGATCGAGGATTGTGAGAAGGGATGGACAGAGCCGTATAGTTTCACAGAGTCAGCATCAAAAACCAGAAACAAAAACGCTCGATTCCAAACAAACCCGATCGACATACTGATCTCGAATGGAAAATTCATACATCGTTCTAAATACCACTCGTTTTTGCGTTTACTTTACGGTTTTACAAAAAAGTTATTAGTAGCTTTTTGTAGGAAACTTGTCTTCTTTCAAATGGTGTATGATACAACAATCAATTTAAAAGCGACTGTCAACGGGGAGTAATTTTTGTCGGTTAATTTGCGGTCTCACCACTATAACTTATATAAATATAGTAAGTGTGGCCTGTTTGTTTGGAATCGAGCGAGCTCCCATATACGCTTCTGCTGGTCGCGGGACTCTGTAAAACTATACGGCTCTGGGGGTGAAAAAAAGAAACTCTGCCAGAAAAACAACAACAAACTATCTGCAAAACTATCGGGTTTTATTCTTTTTTATTATCCGATAACGATATATAATTTCCAGATGTTTCAATAAGCCAAAAATAATCAACATATTCATATCGAGAATACAAGTATCGACTCTCAAATTTGACTATCAAGCTATCGTGCAACCCTAGTGTCTACCTAAGCCTTTGTATGTATCTGATTAATATGATTAGACCACATACTATTTGATGTTCAGAGCAAGTACAACAATATGTAAGTAAAAGAGGGTACACCATCCAATATTATGCACCACATGTTATGGTGTTTTGAAGCACATGACAGCCCAAGAGCCATAGTCCTAAAAATACTTGATCCGCCGCCAGCCAGAGCACTCATGTGGAGAGTCTAGACAACTGTTATGGGCTTCTGTTGAAGGCAAATCTCAAATGAGTCTGGATGACATTGTCAGACAAATAGGGTTGAAAGCAGAGACTTTCTCATGCAGGCCAACATACAGGTATTGTATACGTATAATAAGATAACAGACAGAACTTATCATACCATAAGAAGACAACTCTAGCTTTCATAAATGAAACATTATTGCATGAACAGAAATGGCGTAATGGTGCAAAACACTAAGCAAGTCAATTGAAAGAATAATATCCTAAGAGCATCTCTACAGGTTGATGAATGGGTCTGTATGTTGAGATTGAAGGTGTGTTAGTGGCACTGAGTCTGTATACTTATTTACCTGATGAGAACTTATTACCATCAGAACAAACATGTAGCCAGAGACAGAATTCAATACACTGACTCCTAGCAGACATCAGCCATGTACACGTAAGTATACCCGGGAACTAAGATGTCTTACTTTATTAGAAATACAGACTACATGGGCGTGCTGAATTGAATAGGTAGATAGGTAATAAAGTTATTTGAAGGTAATGAAGCTTTGTGTACTGTTACTACTGAGCAATATGCATTATAAATGCAGTACAACTGGTACAACATAACAATCTGTTCCAGTAACGTAAACGCTACTGGAACCAATTATTTATGTTGTAGGAGCAGGTACCGTACTATCAGTAACCGCATACTTGTTGGACTGAGTGGTGAAGGAGGGAGCATATGCATTGCCTGGTGAGTATGTCTAGGAATCATGGCAAGTGGAGCAGGTATTTGCTGATAGTAACCTAAAAGCATCTCTCAGCAGTGGTGACATGACAAGCTAAGCAGGTGGCACTTAACCAACGGGTACTGCGGGTGAATAGAGATCAGCTGAATTATAATGCAAAGAAAGGTTAGGATAATATGAAATGGTCTACATATTTAATTTTTAGTGTGTTGCGTCATTTTGTGTTCTGAACGTTTTAATAAGTTTCAGATATACTTCAGATTGAACTTATAAAAAGTATTCATATGCATTTCAGTAGGGATTTTTTTTATAACTTTGGCATTCATCCTCCACAGTTGACCCCCCAGAGTTATAGCTGCAGAGCTCTAGAGTCATAGCACAAACAAATAATTACAATAACATCACATAGCATGAGATTCATAAAACATCTGAGTATGAAAATGAGCCAGAAATCATCATCACGATGGTTTGAAATGACAGAACAGGGGTGTGATATGATTGGTGCATGAAATAACAGGGCTACCACATGACAGGACAAGTGCGTGACAAGACACATGCATTACAGAACACACTCACGTCAGGACAAGTGCATGACATAAAAAATGTAAAAGAAGACAAGTGAATAACAAAAGGGCTGGTGCATGAAATGACAAGTGCATGACAGGACAAGTGCATGACAGGACAAGTGCATGACAGGACAAGTGCATGACAGGACAAGTGCATGACAGAACAAGTGCATGACAGGACAAGTGCATGACAGGACAAGTACATGGCACGACAAGTACATGACAGGACAAGGCATGACAGGACAAGTGCATGACAGGACAAGTCATGACAGGATAAGTGCAAGACATGATACGTGCAAGACATGACAGAACAAGTTAGGGGGATGCACTAAGCGATCTGAATTCCTTGCAATACTCACTGATGGGCTGTTGAGGAAGTCTAGAAGAGTGTGTTTGCCAGTGTACTTAAGAAGGACTTGTGTTTCTCGTGGTTGGGCAGACAACTGCCCGAGGCATATAACAACCAAGCATCTCCGGCTTTCCACCTGCACAAACAAACTCCTTTCAAACTCGTAAAAAGTTCCACAAAATGTAAAAAGGTATTATGATTCTGATCATTCTGAACTGTGAATCCCATCATTTTCG
Source organism: Watersipora subatra (assembly GCF_963576615.1). Lineage (NCBI taxonomy): Eukaryota > Metazoa > Bryozoa > Gymnolaemata > Cheilostomatida > Watersiporidae > Watersipora > Watersipora subatra. The sequence continues at coordinate 52,975,817 of NC_088713.1, forward strand.
TTTTTTTATTGTTTGTTAGATGATTTTGAGGGTCAAGGGCGTTTAAAAGGCATGATGAAGGGTGCACACTGTGCAGGTAGGTCTACACACATACTGTGGTAAAACATCAAGTATAAAAATAATATTCATTTAAAGGGACCTCTTGACTGTCTTGACCTCATCAGGACATTTACTCATCGAATAGTTCTGTTGAATATATTAGCTGTGAAGGTTAGTTATCACAGTTCAGGATTTAACCCTTTTACAGGTGGTGAGACATTAATGTCGTTTTGCGATATCGATCCTAGTGGGTGGTGCGACATTAATGTCGATATCGCACGCACTACGTATTAAGACTTACTACTGGTCTGTCTTCGTTTTTCTAATCATTTAAATACGTTATAAAGTAAAAGAACACATGTGGCGACTTGAACAACTAAATTTTAGCCATGTATCTTTTCGTTTCAACTTGTTTTGGGGCGATCGTTATCAAACGTCGTTCAATGTTTTTTTATTCAGTAAGATACTAAGCCTTTTCCACCGAATCGAATTTTATGCTTTTATGTGAACAAAAGAACTCGCGTGTATTGGTCTGTGTTTGTTATTCTATCAAATTAAGTACTTTTAAAGTAAAAGAACACTTGTGAGGACTTGAATAACTACATTTTAGACATGTATCTTTTCATTTCAACTCGTTTTGGGCGATCGTTATTAATATCGATGTGTTTTTTTACTCGGTAAGATACTAAGCCTTTCAAAGTGTGGTTCTACTTGTAAAATGCTTTATTTGTAATATAAATACAGAATATGTTTTATCCAACAATATAACATTATCGCAAAAACAATCCATTTTTTCAATTTTCTTAAAAATTTACATGTGTAAGGGTAGTTTAAATAGCTCATATAGGCACAAAGGGTGTAAAACTGTTTGTACAGTGCCTTGTTATATGATACAAACATATCATACAACCATAGTGTAGCAAAAAAATATCATTTCAATAAAGTTTCAGAATTTTCATTTTTTTGAAAAATTAATTCACCCATGACAAGCTGATATAGGCTCAAAAACTCACCTGCGAAAGGGTTAAAACACTATCAATGTGCTTACTGAGATATGTTTACGCATGTCAGTGAAAGGCATCGTGTGTGTGACAAATACATTGGTTAAAGACCGTCTGGACCAACATGTTGATCTACCTGCCACAGAAATGAATGTTTATGATTGCATGAAAAAGTTTATTTTAAAGACCCTAACAGCAAATGAATTTAATTGTTTTGTTTGAGAATATTCTTTTGCAATCTTTTTGAATAACGATAGTAACACACTTTCCACAACAGCTGTTTAACTAAATATAGATATTCTTACTTGTGATAAATATGTGAAGGTCCCAGTGTCAATTGAAACTCTTCATAACTCATTCTATTCAAGATTAGCTGACAATGAAAAATCAATCAGCGGCCAAATTACATTTTGCGTCTCTAAAATTGAAGACATGCAAAAATTTGACAATAAGAGCAGCCTACAGACACTCCATGTCATGTTCAGTAAATGATAAAAGTGAGGAAACAAGCAGAAGATAAAAATATAAACCTGTTTTAATTAAGTCGACTGTTTCTCTATTCCATTCTCGATCTTCCTTCCAACCTGGATTAGGAAAATCCCCAAAATCACCTCCCGTAGATCAGTGCTAAAACAGTTGAAAAACAATATTAGACAAGTGATAAATTAAACAAGCTTCTGCTTCTGAAGATGAATAGATATGGAGAACCTGAGCTCTCATGTACTATACTAAATTTGAACCTGGCAAGACATACATAGAGACAAACATTTAAAGTTTGTTGCTTTCATATGCAATCATACACAGCATGAGATGGAGTGGTATGAGGTGATATGGTATAAGATGGCATGACATAAGATGGTATGGTATAGAATGGTGTGGTATAAAATGGTATGGTATGAGATATTTCGAAGTTACAAGCGCTGGCATGGCAATATATGGCATGGCAAGGTACTGCATGGTATGATATGGCATGGTATGAGATGGCATGGTATGAGGTGGCATGGTATAAGATGACATGGTATGAGATGGCATGGTATGAGATGGCATGGTATGATATGGCATGGTATGATATGGCATGGTATGAGATGGCATAGTATGATATGGCATGGTATGAGATGGCATGGTAGGAGGTGGCATGGTAGGAGGTGGCATGGTATGAGATGGTATGAAATGGCATATCAAACAACAAGAACAAGTATGGTCCTAAGTGTGGGCCAACATATGCTATCCTGTGAGATTTTTATGTGAAAAGTTTGTTTTAGTTAATCATATCTTAACTATGAGGGCCTTAAAACTTATCAAATCGGCAAGTGAAAACCATTTTCTTAAATAAAAATTTCTAACATTCGGCAAACCTTTAAAAACATTTCAACCTCCTTAAGCAATAATATCTGGCTTTTAGAAAGCTGCAAGCCAACCAGTGTATCAACTATTAGGTACATGTATGTTTCACCGTGAACCATAGTCTAACATCTGACAATAGACATGAACCATTCATTGAGGTGGGAGACAAAGTGCAATCTTGCTTTATTCTAATAAGAATTTAGCTGACAGTTACTGCAAAATTATTTCACTGATGTCAAGAAGGCGCAGACTGCAATAAATACAAAGTTCTGCAATATAATATAGTGAAGGATCTAAAATTCTTATATTATTGAACTGATGGGTGATGCATGAGATGAAATAAATTGTGTAACAATTGGTACACATCTGCTCACCTTGTGGCTGGTTTGAAAAGGATGTAAAAAACTCTGCTTATCTCGGACAATGTTCTCCAACAACACGTATTATAGCTTCAATCACCTTGTCTATTGATTGGCGACTGCTCAGGCATATCTCAATGGTGATTGGCCCAGCTTCTGCAAGAAAGCATATAATTGGCTAGCTACTTTGTTAATGCTCAGTTCTCATACTTATACAAAGCCTTTACAGATATTGTGATACAAAAATATTACTCATATATAAGCTCTTCTACTTAGGAGGGTGTAAAATTAACTGCTGTGTTTAATACGAGTTATTTTTATCAAAAACCTTATGTGAATGTGCAATGGCTGCCCAATACAGTATAAGTATAATTTGACTTTTTTAATAGTTAAAACGAGGTTAATAAATATTAATATTATTAAAAATGTCATCAAAAGTACATATAGAGATGAGATGACTCAGCAGATTTTTCTTTATCGTGAGGGTGCAGGTTCCCATTAACTGTGATGAACGAGGGAACCCTGTCATCAATATGAAAATCATGATGTCTTTTAGTTGTAATGCTATTGATACTGTATACGTGTAAATTCATTCACTCCTTTGACACAGACAGAGATTTTTTCAATCTAATAAAAACAGTCCATACTCTTTTGCCACAGATGGAGTTTTTTTTTTCATATGTTCATTAGATGCTTTTGAAGGTCAGGGGCACTTGAAAATGTGACAAAGTGGATGCGCAACTAGTTTGCAGGTTTACACTTCACAAATTATGGCAGGAAAAACGGAACCACGACAACTGCTATCACAGTGCTGCTCATTGGGAGATTTTACTGGGTCAGAGTATGAGAGAGATTTATGTATTTTAGATATTTAGTTCAATTTAATTTTGAAAGTGAATATTTTTATTCACGAAGTAATTACTACAAAAGCATAAATGCGAACTAGCATAATCTATTGTTAAACTTCCCTTTATTTTAATTTTGAATTAAATATTTTAATTCAAGAAGTACTGAGGCTGAAAATCAGAATCATGAAGTAGAGAGGGAACAACTACTATGAATCACGACACAGTGATTAAAAATGTCCTCAGAAGTGTCAAATTGTCAAATAGCATAAATTTAGCACAGGGATACTGATAACCAATAACTAGGAGTTATCCTCTCCATATTGACTTTTGTGGTTAGTAAACAACACAATAACTACTATACTGATTAGGTGATGATCAGTACATGGATACAGTGAAAACTGTTTAACCTGCATGGAACACCCTTGATATACATATTAGCCTGCAAGTCACAAAAACTGACGAGGATCTCAAGCTAGGTTTCTTAACCTAACGTCATAAATTAATATTTACTAGTACCTGTAAATGTAATAATAAACTACATATATTTGATGAAATGTAACTAAATAAAAGTTTCCTTTATAAAAATGCACTCTTCAATCATAAAATCAACTTTTAGTCTAAATTACTGATATACACTATTTCATATTTAATAATTTTTATTTTGTATTTCATCCAAACTTCTTAACTCTAAAAGTCCAGTGTCCAGTATCAACAAATCCTCATTTTTCAAATGTCATTTCCACATACTTTTTCTGTCATAAAATGCAGAGAATACAAAATCTGCACAATTAATTTGAACTGCGAAAGAAGTTCTCGATTAGCACAGGTTTTAGTGTCAATATAACAAACTGAATGTTATGAGATCAAGTCCCGTGAAAAGTGCATGAAATGACAAGTGCATGAAATGACAAATGCATGAAATAACAAGTGCATGATATAACAAGTGCATGACATAGCAAGTGCATGACATTACAAGTGGATGACAGGACAAGTGCATGACAGGACAAGTGCATGACCAGACGAGTGCATGCCCAGACAAATGCATGACCAGACAAATGCATGACCAGACAAATGCATGACCAGACAAGTGCATGGTAGAACAAGTGCATGGCAGAACAAGTGCATGGCAAAACAAGTGCATGGCAGAACAAATGCATGACAGAACAAGTGTATGGCAGAACAAGTGCATGGAAGAACAAGTGCATGGCAGAATAAGTGCATGGTAGAACGAGTGCATGGCAGAACGAGTGCATGGCAGAATGAGTGCATGCCAGAACGAGTGCATGGCAGGACGAGCGTATGACAGAACAAGCGCATGACAGGACAAGCGCATGACAGGCCAACGGCATGACAGAACAAGTGAATGACAGAACAAGTGCATGACAGGACAAGTGCATGACAGGACAAGTGCATGACAGGACAAGGGCAAAACAGGACAAGTGCAAGAAATGACATGTGCATGACAGACCAAGTGTAGCCTGGGCATGGCTCTCGTGGGGGGATTGGGAGAGAGAGCCTGGGACACATAGCAACACGCGGGGAAGACAACTCTAAAAGTCGACTTCTGCAGTCGCTAATATCACAATCGTTATTTCTGAAGGAGTATCATGTGATGGTCTTTTTTATGATCTTCGCGAGTATTATGTATTATTTTTAATCTGAATTGGTAGCAAACAAACACTGGTTGGTAAGTATGAAATGTTGGTTGCATAATAAATCAATCACGGGAGTTATTTTATTTCAAATGTTTAATTAATTAGGTTTTGATTCAATTATAATCAAAAATTAAATCTATTGAATAAAATATTTTCACAATAACAATACAAACGAATAGCAATAGAACAACAAAAATGAATCACACGCTGCTAGTAAAGAAAAGTTTATCTAGCAAAAAGTAATCTCAGTTTTATTTTACTCGCGAGTATTGCGATTGCTCGTGACAGTTATTATGAACAACTCGGACCTACCACTGCAAAACGGTGCCATCTGAAAGCAAATACAATTTCCAAAGCCAGTAGGAAGAACTATAAATTAGTCAAAACCTACAATAATATGTTGTAAAACTTAAGACTGTTTTTGTCTCAGCGTGACTATGCCTAACTTTGATAGATGATTTTTGAATCGCTCCATTTTTTATCAGTAAATGAAATGAAACCGCAAACGTGAAAACGCAAGAAAATAGTAACCTATGGTTCTTATCGTTTTGTTATCAAACGGGGTATTGCATAACTATCCAGTCTATCAAAAACATAAGGCCTTTCACTAGATCAAGTCCCGTTACCGTGATGATAGACTTTTAAACGCGCCACATCTAATACATCGTGAGATCTGAATCTATCGACACGCTTTCATTAGTATCAGTCTGAGCATCATTTGTAACATATGTCGCTCGTTTTGCCGAAGTTATCTTACCTTTTTTTTGCTATGTGTCCCAGGCTCTCTCTCCCAATCCCCCACGAGAGCCATGCCCAGGCTAGACCAAGTGCATGACAGACCAAGAGCATGACAGACCAAGTGCATGAAATGACAAGGGCATGACAGGACAAGTGCACGACAGGACAAGTGCAAGACATGATAAGTGCATGACATGATAGAACAAGTTAGGTGGATCAACTCAGCGATTGGAATTCCTTGCAATACTCACTGATGGGGAAGTTTAGAAGAGTGTGCTTGCCAGTGTACTTCGGAAGGACTTGTGTTTCTTATGGTTGGGCTGACAACTCCCGAGGTATATAAGAGCCAAGAAACTCAGGCTTTCTACCTGCAAAAACAAACTAATTTCAAGCTCATAGAAATATAGAATATTATGATTCTGATCATACTGAACTGTGAATCCCAATAATTTCGTTTCTTTTCATTGTTTGTTAGATGATTTTGAGGGTCAAGTGCATTTAAAAGGCATGATGAAGGGTGAACACTGTGCAGGCAGGTCCACACACATGCTGTGGATTTGCATCATATAAAATAGCTTTTTTTAAAGGAACCTCTTGACTATCTTCACCTCATCAGGATATTTACTCATTGAATAGTTGTGGTAAATGTATTAGCTATGAAGGTTGTTTTAAAGTAAATTATCGCAGTTCAGGATCTAAAACATTATCAATGTTCATATTGAGATATGGCTATGTACACTTGTGAAACGCATACTTTGTGTGATATGCAACAATTTTCTCTCTGAAAATGAAGACATGCAAGACTTAGACAATAAAAGCAGCCTAGAAACACCCCATGTCATGTTCAGTATATGATAAAAGCGAGGAAACAAGCAGAAGATAAAATATAAACCTGTTTGAATTAAGTTGACTGTTTTTCTGTTTCTTCCCAAGCTTCCTTCCAACCTGCTTTAAGGAAATCCACTAATTCCCCTTTTCCTGTATATCAGTGCTAAAACAGTTGATAGACAATATTAGACAAGTGATTAATTAAACAAGCTTCTGCTTCTGAAGATGAACAGAGATAGAGAACCTGAGTTCTCATGCATTATACTAAATTTGAAGCTAGAGAGACATACATGGAGATAAACATTTAAAGTTTGTTGCTTTCATTTGTAATCATAGACAGTATGAGATGGAGTGGTATGAGATGGTATGGTATAAGATGGTTTGACATAAGATGGTATGGTATAAGATGGAGTGGTATGAGATGGTGTGGTATAAGATGGAGTGGTATGAGATGGTGTGGTATAAGATGGTATGACATAAGATGGTATGGTATAAGATAGTGTGATATAAAAATGTTGTAGTATATAAATTTGTAAAGGTTTACACTTTACAAATTATGACAGGAAAAACAGAACCATGAATGCTGCTATCACAGTGATACTCATTGGGAGATTCAACTGAGACAGAGTATGAGAGAGATTTATGTGTTTAAGTGATTCAGTCCAAATTAATTTGAAAGTGAATGTTTCTATTCACAAAGTAATGCCTACAAAAGCGTAACTACGTACTAGCATAATCTAATTTTCAACCCTACCTTATTTTAATTTCAAAATAAATATTTTTATTCAAGAAGTACTGAGGCCAAAAAGCACAAGCATGAAGTAGTGAGGCAACAACTACTATGAATCACAACACAGTGATTAAAAATGTCTTCAGAATTTTCAAATAGCATCCAATGTAAGTTTAGCACAAGCTATGGATAGACAACAACTAGGAGTTATCCTCTCCATAAAGACTTGCATGGTTAGTAAACAAAATGATAATTACTATACAGATTAGGCAATGACCAGTACATGAACACAGTAAAAACTGTTTAACCCTCACCTAACACTCTCGATATACATAGTTGCCTACAAGTCGTAAACACTGACCAGGATCTCAAGCTAGGTTTCTTAACCTAAAATCATAAATCAATGTTTACTAGTACCTGTAAATGTAATAATAAAATACAAATATCTGACAAAAGGTAAGTAAATAAAACTTCCTTTATAAAAATGCACTTTTTAATAATAAAATCAACTTTTAGTTCAAATTACTAATATATTTCATATTTAATAATTTTTATTTTGTATTTTATCCAAACTTCTAACTCTAAAAGTCCCGCGTCTAGTATCAATTAATCGTCAGTTTTCAAATGTCGTTTCCACATACTTTTTCTGTCATAAAATGCAGAGAATACAAAATCTTGTAAATACACCCGAATTCAGCTACTGATAAAGAACTGTTATGAGTACAATATAACAAATAGCAAAGGTCGCAGTGGTTAACTTGTTTGACATATTTGAAAAAATACCAAAAACACAGTGCAAAATAGATGATTGATAGAAAAAAATCAATGAGTAAAATGTGTGAATTCCATATAAATGAATTAAACTGACAACAAAATACATGTAATCAACATTGGTTTAGTAATGAAAGTCTTAAATTATAAGCAATGATAAAGTTTTAGATAAGATAACTGATTAGTTCTTTAAAATTGTCGATGCAAAAAGCGACGAAGCATCAGAGAAAAAAATTTGTTTCAGTAACGCTGTGATTTTGCACACGATTTGACTATAGGTGCTAGATACAGTAGAGTTTTTATCAAACACTTGTAACGTCGAGCTTAATTTCTTTGTAATAATTTTGAGTGAAATATTATGTTTATACACTTCTTATAAGTGCAAGTTTAGTGATTCACAAAACAGCCCTTACAAAGGTTTCCATTAATTAGGACCTTGAAAGGTTTGCAGCAGAGACATTTTTTCATAAAAAATCAGCAAAAGTCAGTAAGGGTAATGTAATGAAAGCTGACTACAACTTTTTTGCTGTTGATAGAATGATAGCTAGAAGCAGAATCAGTCTGTAGATGATACGTACTTTTCTGGTAGAGATCTTACCTTGCACATATAAAATTTGAGTGTTTTTAAGTTACCAAGATCACCAAAAAAATCTGGTAGTCCACAAGAAAAGTTATTTCCAGAAAGGACAAGATCTTCTAGTCGAATCAACTTTAAAATTAGCCTGCAAGTCATAAACACTGACAAGGATCTCAAGCTAGGTTTCTTAACCTAACGTCATAAATTAATTTTTACTAGTACTTGTAAATGTAATAATAAAATACAAATATCTGACGAAAGGTAAGTAAATAAAACTTCCTTTATAAAAATGCACTTTTTAATCACAAAATCAACTTTTAGTTCAGATTACTGATATATTTCATATTTAATAATTCTTATTTTGTATTTTATCCAAAACTTCTAACTCTAAAAGTCCAGTGTCCAGTATCAATAAATCATCATTTTTCAAATGTCATTTCCACATACTTTTTTTGTCATAAAATGCAAAGTGTACAAAATCTGCACAATTAATCTGAACTGCTAAAGAAGTTCTCGATTAGCGCAGGTGTTAGTGTTGATATAACAAACTGGATGTTTTGAGATTGAGTCCCGTGAAAAGGAATCCTTTACTCTGACCTCTAACCCTGACCTCAGACAGACACAGACTTTACTATAGTAAAATCTGCAGCATTTTTGCACCTACATTATTGTAAAATCTTTCACAAATTTTTTTTAATTGTGAGACATTCACAATTGGGACCCATATAGCATACAGATACTTCTGATGTATTGAGAAACCAAAAAGCACTCGATGCATAGAATATAATAAGGTATATATTTCCATGTTATCACATAACATAACATAATCTAAAAAAATGACAATATGCATGCCTAGAGAGCAACCACAACTTGGTAGATAGTTGAGTATAACGACTCTGCAGGCAACTAAGTGCAGACAACTCTCAAACTGGCACAGATAGACTTGTTAGTTAATTATGGAGTTGATTAAAATAACAGAACGAGTCTTATATGCGTCTATCAGCTAGCTCAGCAATCCTTAGCAGTGACTCTCTGAGTGATGTCAGGTTGGCGGGGTAGTTGGCCGGCCCTATAATTATGAGGAACTCTGAAATGCTTGGTTTGAATGACTAGAGTCGATAGCTTTTGTATGATTAACTGTATCATTAGCTTAAAGTGCTATGAATAAAGTAACCGTTAAATGTGGAAATGACTAGGAATACTGCACTATAGAATCTGCTAGAATAATTGTGATTATGTGAGGTCAAAGTGGGCTATTGAAATCTACAAATTACAAAATACTTTCTCACACTGATGTTGAACTGCTGAACGACAGCAATTGTAACACTTCACAATCATTTCACAGCATGAGACTCGAATCTGCGACAATCAGATTAAAAGTGCGATATTTTACCACTCGGCCATCTTTAGTATAATAAAAATGATAGTCCGATAACAAATACTTGATGTTCCATGATCGTAACACACTTTCATGCAAAGAGTGTTACATTCCGGTAACACATTAAAGATGAACCCTTATGAAATCTACTAAAGTATTGTGTAAGTTCCTATTTAAGGACAATTGTTCTCAGTGAACATGTTTATGTATTTGTGTTGACAATGAAAGAAATTCTGAGCAACATCAAACTTAATCCTATTATTTAAAAAGAGAAATATAGTTCATGTGCCCTAATAGCTTATCAAGACTGAGCATAAAGTTTAGATCAAGCATTACGACTCAGTTTTATATTAAATTAAGAATGTTTTTCGGTTCCCAAGGAGTACCACTTTGAGTATATGTAGCATTATTATATTACTTTGGTTCACATGCTATTTTTTTACTCGTATGTTGCTGATTGTATTTGAAACAAATACACTTCACCCTCTCTTCCGGCACACTACTCAATGCTCGCGGTTGTTACTTAATTAGTCTCTACGAATATCCAACGACATCCAACATTTAACAAGCGATAATACTATATGGTGGCAGCGAAACTCCTCTTCCTGACCAGTTGTTCATCATGGGAGAGGAGGAGAACCCTCAAGCGGCTGTTATTCCTAGGTTTCATGCACCAAGATTGACATCTTCAGATAGATTCGATTTCACAGATCTGGCTCAATGGACTAGATGGAGGGCAAGGTGGTTACAATATAGGGATGCCAGCAGGCTATCTGAACAGCCAGAAATCGAACAAATCAATACATTAGTATATACTTTAGGAGAGCAAGCAGAAAATATTATACTAGCCAGAAATATAAATGAAGACGCACATGATAACGTGATCATGGCCTTCAACGACTACTTTGGCGTCAGAAATAATACCATAATAGAACGTGCTAAATTCAATAAACGAACTCAAGGACAAGATGGAATGGACAGTTATATACATAAACTTTATAGACAGGCAGAGAATTGTGCGTATGGAGCATTGAGAGAAGAACTATTAAGAGACAGGTTAGTCATAGAAGTTAGTGATGACCGACTGAGTAAAAAGCTCCAGACGGAAGCAGACTTAACTCTAGCTGCTGCTGTAGAAATATGTAGGCGATTTGAAGCTGCTAAGGAAGCTCAACCTGTAGTAAGAGATAACGTTGCTGGTCATACCGGTACGGTGGACATGGTGAGATCCAAAGGTTACAACAATAACCGAGATAAACGCCAGAATAGTCACACACAGAGACCCAAAACTGCAGAACACAGGGCCCAAACACAGACTACGTATAAACAGCATAACTCTGACAATAACTCTAGATGCACTCGATGCGGCAAAACTCCCCAGCACAACAAGCAGTCTTGTCCAGCCATCTAATCCAAATGTAAATTTTGTAACCTCACGGGCCACTGGAAGATTATGTGTCGTAAGAAAACTGCTAATGTAACTGAAGTAAACTTCCCTGACCCGTTCTTAGGTGAAGTTAGACATGCTAACATTACAAACAAGCCTTGATCTGCATCATTATTTGTATCCTTAGATGACAGACATGAAGTAAAACATGATTTTAAGCTTGACACTGGCGCGGATGTGTCAGTGTGTAGTGACTTTGGTTGGCATAGCAGCCAAATATGCCCGTCAGATGGACGTCTCATAGGCCCTGGCAACACTGTATTACCTGTTTTAGGCAAAGTAAATGCTAGATTGAGAATAGCTGATAGGCATGCAAATGAAGTTTTATACATTGTAGAAAACCAGCAAACTAATTTGTTGAGCAAAACCGCTTGTGTTTCTTTAGGTTTAGTTCATTGTGATACTGAGCATGTTATGAATGTTACTGATGCTACACATGTTACTGACTTTTGTAGATTTAAAACAGAATATCTTGAAGTTTTTGTAGGCTTAGGTAAACTTTCCGAGTCATACAACATAGAAGTTAGGTACGATGTCGAACCTGTGGCGTTACACGTTCCGTATGATGTTTCACTTCCTAGACTGCAGATAGTAAAGAGACAGTTAGACAAAATGGAATCAAGTGGTGTGATATCTAAGGATACAAATAATACCTCTACCTGACAATCAGAGTACTGACAATCGCATATCTAATACTCCTGAACCTACAGAAAGAAGACCGCACTTATCTAGCTCGCCCAGACCGCAGGTTACGACAACTCCTCGTCGGAACACTCGAACCCGTAAACCGATAAACCGTCTCGACTTGTAGATGTAGGTTTACTATTGTATTAGTCATTCTATTATACTCAGTAGTTCAATAGATACGCTTTATATTATCATTTTGTTTTATGATCACACTATGTTGGTGCCTTTATATAATAAGGGAGATGTAGCATTATCATATTACTTTGGTTCACATGCTATTTGTTTACTCGTATGTTGCTGATTGTATTCGGAACAAATACACTTCACCCTCTCTTCCGGCACACTACTCAATGCTCGCGGTTGTTACTTAATTAGTCTCTACGAATATCCAACGACATCCAACATGTAACAAGCGATAATACTATAGTATAAAACAAATATATCATAGATCTCTAAAGTTTAGGTCAAGCATTACGACTCAGTTTTATATTAATTAAGAATGTTTTTGGGTTCCCAAGGAGTACCACCTTGTGTATAAAACAAATATATCATAGATCTTCATGCAAACTCATAAACTTACAGTTATTCTCTAAACACCACATACAATAATTAGCAATCAACGAGGTAATTAAACCACTCTATTAGTTGAAGGATAGTTAGTAAGTTAAAGAAAGACAATATTAGCAGCGTTCACCAAACACACTTGCTATACAACAGGTGGCCGGCTACTTTAATCTATTTATAATAGATTATGACAACGACCTCAGGTCATGGTTTGTAAATAATATGATGAGGCACACAAATGCAGCGTTGATAAGCTTTTACCATTACTTTTAACATATAATCATGTATCATCTTCATCATCACATAAACTATCTTAACTCTTATACAATTATCAAGTGGGTGATTACCATAAAAGCATATCAACTATGCCAAGCAAATCCAAAAGCACCCTAGCTTATCTCGGCATGGCCTTCTATTATGATAGTTCAGTTACAAATCAGGATATATCCCTAGTATGAGGTGCATTGAAAACGACAATAAACAATTTGCAATATAATCAACCTGGTGATATTAACTCACTTGGTTGCCTACCCTGGGTCAAAACTACATAAAAGCGAATTAAAAACAGACGTAGAAATATATTATGTATATCAGTTCGCTGTGGACAATTAGGGCTGCGTAATCCATGGTATAGATTACAGCAGTGATATATATTTACAGCAAGTAATGAACATTGAACGAATATTATTCAGCAACTGATGTCAGGCCTACTGAACCTCTTTTAATCAACAATCACGCTTGCACAATTCGACTCTTGAACAGTGTTTTATAAGCCTTGCATATTTTATGAATATATTAAAAATTTATGAGTCATTTAAATCAGAATACCCTAAAACAACTCACTGCTTGAAATGCAATCTAGCCTACTCTTACTGAATGAGTGCAGCCGTTGGCCTATAACTTGAAGTATTAATACCAAGTACATAATTAATAACAGTCTTAGTACCAAGTACATAACCAATTTATCATAGCAATATTCACTTGTAAGTAACAAATGCGAAAGCGGGTTACCGCTGCATGGACTGATTTAAATAAGACGGAAATATGAAGTGACAAGACAAAACTGTGCTCGGTCAATCGTAACCCACAATTTAACAAGTCACTTTATTTTATGAGTTTATGGGGACGCCCCGTGAAATCATTGAAAGCTAATTTTTAATATGATTAAACTGGCACTATGTCATAGTATAGCGTAACGGTCTCAGCATAATTTTACATTATTAAAGATGTAATTGCACCATTAAAGTCATTCAAAAGAAATTAGGACCAATATAAGGTTAAACCATCAGCTACAATTTGGTGTAATTTGTGTCTTGGTAGACCAGCCCTGTTCAGAGATATAAGCGTTTGAATGAGATCATATTTCATAACGTAAAGACGCGCTGACCGTTCGTTTTCCACAGACCTAGTAAATAAATTATATTAATTGTATCAGGCGTAATTAGAAGCTTTTTTCTTGGTCAAGCGCACAAGGTTCAGCTTTATAAGCTTTTATGGGGCGTCATGCACAAACGTATGAGAAAATGCGAGGTGTTGTATCGTGGGTTACGACTGACCGAGCAAAGTTGGGTCAGATCTAAAAAAGATAACGATTTGTGAGTTTCTAGCTCACAGTTCCTAACTCGGTCAGAAATAATTGCAGTGGATCAAAACCTGGTCAGTTTCTGGGTCGTTTTGTAGAGGTGGAGCTTAATCAGGAAATGCAAATATTTTGTCGGCACTAAGCGACGAGGTTTTAAGCAAGTGCCAATGTTTAGTCGGTTAGAAATTGAGTCTGTAATCTTTTTAATTTTTGTAACAAAATAAAGCCTAAACATCGTTTTAGGCAAATCTTTAATCAAACATATGAGATCTTTCATCAAACTAGCATAACGTATTCACATAGTTGTTTATTGTAGTTTTGTCGTGTTAAGACGAAATAACAACATGCTAACGAAACGGGAAAAAATCTTCTCAAAAATACATCATTAATTATTCGTTTATACAGTGTGTATGAAAAATATCTTACATACGTTGTAATATGATTGCACTTACATGTATGTAACGCGGTATCATATAAGTTATTGAATATTTGTGATTATGTTCTAACCATAGATATAGTAAACCCTAGATTGGCGAATAGCTATCAATACAATGGAGCAAAAGTGAGGCCTATAATTGGCTGTTGTTTTCACGACGTTATGTCGTAGTGATGTGCATCACAGCATCAAAGCCTTCAATTGAGCAATAAGTTTAGTAGTGGAAGCACGCTTGGCATGCTAGTTTTTAAGTCATAAACCTAACAATAAGACCAAATTCTTAGTGAAATGTCATCAGAAGAGACCACAACACCCCAGGTATATCCTGAATTGCCCATAACAAAACAGAACTTCAACTCAAAACAAGAAGTTCTCAACAATATCATAAGCTATCTATGCCGATTAAAGACACCAAGCTGAAAGCTGCTAGTGGAAAATAATAGGAAAATCATCATCATTTCGTCATTGGTTTTGAGTCAGCAGCCAAATCTGTACATGACATTGCTCAATATCTTTTCAGCAACTACCCTTACATCAACTACTTCCTAACCTTTAAGATCAACCAGGATCACATTGAGATTCTGTTTTTCACAATACGATCTAAGGGTGGCTATAACAATAATCCGGATGTGCAGTTCTTTAGATCTGCACTTCGAGCACTGTTCATAAAAGCAGATATCACACCATGTCCCAATGTTAACTGTATTGATCTGGATGTGAGCAGGGCTGAAAAAACTGGCCAACTCCTGCTACATTCTCTGGCTAGAAAGAAAAAGAAAGAAGAGACAAAAGCTGAGGAAGGTGAAGATGAGGAGTTCGGTGATGAGGACTTTTTTCTAACTCAAATGTGATGAGCGTATCAAGTTCTTGACCGATGTCGAAGTAGTGGGAAGTAGAAATAGTGATGACATAACCCTAATCTCAGTTAAAAACAGAGGAGGATTGGTGACCAGATTGATAGGCCGAATATGAATTGCTGCAGAAAAGTGCCTACGGTCACACATGGAGAGCTGTGGTATCACACAGAGAGCTTTTAAACAAGTAACAACACAGACAGTAACGTATATGTCTTATTACATAACCTCCATCAAGGTTTTACATGTACAGTGCATGCCAACAGTCTACTCAAAACTAGTAAATCACTATACTAAAATCAGAAAACACTATGCCGCTTCAAAGCAGGAATCTAGTTCAACCAACCTTAGACAAAAACTATCTCGTCTAATTATTTTCAGTCATGTCTAATGGGTGTTTAATACAGTGGTCCAGCTTAACTGCTTCTAAACCTCATTTGATTCATTAGTTTGTTATTAGTTTAATTTCTATTTGATCACTCTTTGTATTATCAATAATATAGAAGCTTCTAAATCATTGGTATTATTCATTACCATGTGTGTAAGATTCTTGCCTTTCTCATCCAAAGTCATTACAGTCATACTTCGACTTACGAGCTTAATGCGTTCAGAGACTGTGCTCGTATGTCAATTTACTCGCATGTTGGTGCAATTTATTTATATATAGAACCATTAAATACATATTGATAAGTTTTCATACGCTGAAAATGCATATAAAACACTCAAAACAATATATTGTAACAGAAAGAACATGTTGGTTATTGTCCTAACTTATCACATGCTTTCAAAAAACAACAAATAAAAATAATGCAAGGAAATGTGATTAATTAAAATGTAAAATTAAATACATAAAATAGCGGCTAACGCTAGCATTTGCCAGAGAGGGAGAGATAAGTTATCTTTCATTACAACAGTTGACTTTGATAAATTTAGATTTTATTTAAGTCGTAAAAGACAAACTTAAAAGCAAACCTAAAATCAAACTTTAATCTTTAACTTAACGTAATTAAAGTTTCTTCGGCGTTCATAGTTTTAAGTTTCTCGCTGGTTTGCTAATTTTTCTTTTGTTTCGCTCTCACGACCAGCCTGCCGTTTTAAGAAAAACCTATCTAAGGACGTTTGCCTTTGTCGCCCTTTCAACGTGTTGCGATCAGGACGAACACAGGTGTTGTCACCAAGGGTTAATGCACGACCGCTAGGCAACTTGTCCGAATGTCTATTTTTTATAGTCTTGATAGATAGCACCGGCCATTTTACGTAGCATCGTTTCAGTTACGCAGTCACCGGCCAATTGTTTGTCTTTTATCCAAAACCTGAGCAGTCTCTCCATCAGTGGTCGTGAAGATCGCTGCATCATTTAGAAACTATGGTTAGTCCTTTTGCAGACTAAATGCCTTGAATATAATCCTTGTGTTTGATAATTGTGGATGTATTTCTGTCATATTGTTGAGCAAGCTCAATCACGCATACATCTTTTGCATATTTTTCAATAATTTTCCATTTAATATCAATTGTTATCATTCGCTTTTTCTTTGCATTATCTATCCTTTTACTGGCAAACTTTCGGTCTACGCACGGTACTTTTAATTCACATAATTCTGCACTGAAAATCGCGCACAAAAAACATGGTACAAAAGTATAATCTGAGCAGTTGAAAATACAGAGTGATGCTGTTCTCATAAAACACTTCCGACATACTTGGCAACTGTCTCATGTGCTCGTATCTCAAACATGGCTCGTATTTTAGTGCTAAAACTTGCTTAAAAGCTGGCTCGTACCTCAAGTTTCTCGTATGTTAGGGCACTTGTAAGTTGAAGTATTACTGCATATAAGTTTTACATATTTTCAATAAAATATGCAGTCTCAGATGCACAACCTATGGAAAAATTGAGCAGTTTTTAGTGCTAAGTCAATAGGAGTTAATAGATCAGCTGATTCGCTTTGCACATCACCATGACGTTGCGTCATGCTAATTATAGGCCTCACTTGTTTTGATTATTCGCATATCTAGGGTTTACTATATCTATGGTTCTAACCAAATAAAATGCACATTGAAATAATTGTCTACTTTGCTACCACTCTGAGAGCTAAAGAAAATTCTATTCCACTTTAGTGTAACTATTTATGTTAGCGTATCGTAAGACAAAGATTGTGAAAAGGCAACAGAATACATTAGTCTATCTTATCTTTACTGCCAACACCGACTTCTCCAACAACTAACTTTATTTAGATTTTGAACATGACTGCACTCTGTAGGTATTCATTTGTCAATTTGCTTATATATTTATTATTCATGTACAGCATTGTGTGACCAAAACAATTTTCTTGATTTGTTGGGCAAAAAATATTTTGTTACTGTTGGCATGATGATGTATTTTCTTGCTCCAATATAAATAACGCATGTGGAAATTGTTGTGCATCATTGTTAGCAGCTTTCCCGTTACCTCCACAAGCACAATGTAGCCAATTCTGGAAAATCAGAGGGCAGCACACACAAAACCTTCAGCATGATGTATGTCTATTGGCATTGCTGACGTTGTACAACATACATTGTTTGAAAAGTCGATGCGCAATGACAAAATGTTTGGTGATGGACCACTGGAACAATGATGGGAAGTAGGTTGTTTCAGTTATCGAACGAATCTATCATGGTAAATTGTAAAGTTTAATAATTTCACTTTATTTGATATAAAAAAAATGTTGCACATAACTTAATTACTACCACATCAGCACCAAAACCATAAAAGGCCTTTAACAAGCACAAATGAGAACAGAATAACACAGTAGAAAAGGGCTACATGTACTACATGTAGATATGTGAAAATAAGTAAATATAAGTCTGAGTTATTTAAAAAAAAATTAGTGTTGAAAATCCTGAATGTTTTATGTACGCAGGTATGTTTTAATTTAATCAATATATTCACTCAAAATCGAGCACAGTACAAGCTGAAACAGTTCAAGTTTTTGCATATAAAGGTATTCCTATCTAGAACACATTTGTTCTCTTTGGCTGCAGATGAATTGGCAATGAGGTGGAGGGCACGCCAGATGCCGTCTGGCGTGCCCTCCCTTCATTGCCAGTTCACCCACAGCTATAGGGAACAAACTTGTTCTATGCCTATCTAGATATTGCATGTATTAGAAAGCCACAGGAAGCATTTTTGCTCTGTCATTTCTTACTCCCTGCAAACTCCTCTTGGAGATCCTTGATCTAAAATAAAAACAATCATAGCATGTGTATTTACATCTCCTTGAACTTGTAAAGTACTGTGAATGCAGTATTCAAGTGGCATTATTTGCGACGATTTTTGACTTTGACAGGAATATTATTTGTTAATTTAATGAAGTAGATTGGAAAGTTACATTGGACATTGTGATTAGCTGGAAGTTAATTTGGCGATCTGAAAGAACCGGGCAAATCTGCTTTTTTTACTAGTTCCCTACTTTATTACTGTTTTTACAATAGTTTTATTTCACAATTATTTCCTGGCTTCATATATCTTCTCCGATCCTACACTGCTCAACCAACTTAGCCCATAGAGTTGACTTGTAGAAGACAACAACGACATTAGTCAAGTACTCAGTCAACGAATCGGATGGTGTTGTGGCACCTTGTTATCAACTTCTCAAAGAGTTGATATCAACTTCTCAAAGAGTTGATAACAACTCCAGAGATGCTCCCAAATCCCGATTAGAGATATGCAAATCACATCAAATCACCAATCATGAGATTGGCATCAAAGCACCATGAAAATGGATTGCCCAGCATGTAAATTAAATCAAATAAAACCATCAATTACATAGTGGATGATGGTTTTAATTTCATTTTTTTTCAAAGCTGAGTCGTCACCCTTCTAAGTGATTTGATTTGGAGCAAAACGCATGCCAGCGATTTGATATGCTTTACAAATCTGGAATCAGAGATTTGGAAGCATCGCCGCACAACTCTCTCCAATTCAGACACTGAGCACTTACACTAAAGTGACACGAAAGCATCATGCAACAGGGTTCTAATTTTAAAACTGAGTTACTGAATATTACTCACTGGACTGTTAGGTATGAAAGTAATATCAGGTGTCTCAGTTACATCTATAATGCTGTCGTTTGTGGCGTTTTGTAGATGCTCCCCACATCTATGGAAGCTCGCATAGCCTTTGCTCTTACTCCTACCTGTCCTGAGCAAGCACTGCGTTTCCTCCTTATCTTGAGCTATAAATCAGAATGCTCGAGGCATTGAACGTTTGGCTGGGTGTGAACAGGCAACTTAACAAATATCGCAGTTGGCAGCAAACAATTTGTTTCTAAAACCTAATCCTGCCTACACAAGGAGTTCTTCTGCATTATCCTACTATAACTTCATGTTTTTCTAGCTACTAATCTAGGGTTATAAAGGGCTTGAAGATCCGCCTACCAATGAAATTCCACATTTAACCATAATTAATATTGCACAATTTGCCTAAAATTTTATTGCTGGTTATGTGAGTGAGTACCTTCGTGTTACTATCAGATGTATTATCTTGAGGATGCGGTCTCTTTGTTGGATTCTGTGACTGAAAAAATAAACAATACGAAAATTACGTATATCGACACCATGTGACAACATATATGAGTTTATGAACATGTGTAGCATATTTATATGGCGCCTTACAGTGCCTCGCGTTGCGTGTTCGCAACTCGAGTTGTACAACTCGAGTTGCTGTGTTGTACAACTCGGCCTGGGTTTTTGATGAACTTGAGTTGTGTTACACAAAACTAACACGGGTTCGTAAAGAAAACAAAGTGAGTAATTGGGGTGTCTCATTTACAGAAAATTAATAATAATAATTTAAATATATATACACATTTAAATTATATGTATTGGCGATATTGCGCATATTTGTTTCTATAAATATAACGAGACAAAAACTATTGTAGAACGTAAGAAGCAAACTAAAAAACAATCTATGTGGGAGGCGGGCCACTTCTTTCTCAAATGAAAAAAGAGTTATCTCTCTAGAACTTGACAAGAAACTGAATGAACACCGAAAATAAACAAACATAGAAATTATGTCAACGACGTTCACTGATGCACCAAAAAAATTCCATATAAAAATATACCGTAGCTAGAGAAAATGAAATGGTGAGATGTTCTCAAGCCGAGTTGTTGTTGAAAGAACTCGGCTTGGGTTTTGATGAACTCGAGTTGTGCAACTTGAGTTGTGCAACTCGAGTTGTGCAACTCGAGTTGTACAACTCGAGTTGTGAACGCGCAACGCGAGGCACTGTAAGGCGCCATAATATTTATATTTGTGGGCACAATCTAACCAAATTCAAATTGGCAAAGGAGTCCAAACAAAGGCTTTGTTGCCAGGGCTCTAAAATAAGCATTCATTTCATCTTGCTTTTAATGATTGTTTTTGCAAATTTTAGGTGTGAAATATTAAATGTAAAATAAAATATTACGTCCAAGTTTAACCAAAGGTGTGAACTGCGATATAATACTATCTGGCGCATGTGTGAGGCCTCGGGATGAGAAATTTTCAAGAAAAATGAGACAGATTGCCGTAAACTTCACTGGCTATTGGGTCAAGGATATGGTATCTGAGCATTCCAATCAAGTCCTTGTTTCTTTGCAATTCTACCGAATTTCTATGAGAGTGTAGATGAATTAAAATAAGAAAAAGTGTTTTTGAATTTTGTAAGTAAAGTATCGAATGCAGCTTAGACATGTCCAACCCTCACAGTAGTGTAGACTTAGATTTACTGCATTCTCTGATTTCAGGCTTACAATAACATAAATGTGCACGCGTGCTTTTGTTACAAGATAGCTATTTCAGAAATAAGACAAATTAAAATCCATAAAAGTAATAAATATTATTTATCATCTCTATGTGAAATCTATACTATACTATCTGTGCATTTGCAAAGACATGAAATGATAGCCTTGTCTAAATTTGTTGAACATACAATGACCGAGTTTTGCTGTCCAAAATATCTCTTATAATAGCCCGAGTAAAATATTCTTGGTGTGCCGTTAACTTACCCTCCGCTGTTCTTTGTTCTTTTCCTTCTGGGTTTGATGTCATTCAAGGCCGTACATGCAGCCATACTTTTTTTCTTCGCCATACATACATAAATAGCCTTGACTGTCATGAATGACCTTCTTTCCTCTCCAAATAATTTCACCATGCTAAATTAGAGCAGATAAAATTTTAAAATTAAGAAACATGGTACAGAATTTTTAGATTCATTGGCTGAAGACGTTATAGGTTTTTAGCCTTACTTGATTGCTAACACTCAATTGAGAATTAACTGCTGCATGCATATGATGCTTTATACATTTATTGCTTGCTCGAATGTAGTTATTAATATACAATGACTTTTAATGTAATTTCAATTGCATGCCAATGCTTGTACATTGAAGCCCATGTATGTCTTCTAATCAAGGCTGCACTATAAGCTTGATTGTAATCCACTGCATGCTTGTATATACATGAATATCCACTTCATTAAATTAAGCTTAAGAGTTGAGTGTCCATAGCGAGTAATCCTTTATTGCTGAGAGGTAGTTGGTGTGTATCCAGTGTGAGTTGCTAGTGAACTGATGAAAATTGTATCAACTCTGCTTCAAGTAGGGCCTGTGATGTCATAGATCACATGGTACAAAACAAACCAAAAGGGGCCTCATAAAACTGCAGCATAAAGACACATAAGCTACTATTGACATGTACTTCTATTGCACAACAACCTCAAAGTTACACTGAAAGATCCGAGTTGTAAAATGTTCATTTTTAACACAAGATTACAAATTAGGCAGTGGAGAAAAAGTGCTTTAAGGATATGAGATTTCCTTCAAAAAGTCTTTCATGCTTGTTTAATATGCCGTCCTCATGGTATGTGTAAAACTTGTTGCCATATTTGATTTCATGGGCTTTAAAGATGTAGTTGCGTCAAAATTTAAGTTGATCTTAAAAGAAAGCATTTTTTTTTTCTCTATCAGTTGATATGTTGTTTGTTGTGTTACGCGATCGCATTGCCAAAATATTTGAAGAGTAAAACCAAAAAAATCTGATCACCGTAAAAACGCTCAGGCCACAAAAACATGCCCAGCCTCGCCAAAAATGATGTCACGCGTTTGGCAACCTCTCTCTATCTCTCGTATTCACATCGGCTATTTGCGATAAAAGTCTAGTCTTACGCGGCTCTATTGGCATATATCTTATTTTGTATTTGCTCGTGTTGGCTAGAATAAAATTTTAAATCCTGCTACAGATGCATTATTATGAATGTTTAAAAGGCCTCAAATAACGAAAATTGAAAGTTTGTTCTACTCACTTTCTCCAAATGTTGTGTAAACATTTGGGTACCGACTACCAATTCTACCGGTCTACGGTAATTCTGTCTAGTCACTTTATGTAGAACGCGGTCTTTGTATCAGCACAGTTCTGCAGCTACCCATATAAACGATATACAGCCTCCCATAAGCCCCGCCCACATTATGTCGCCTATTACCTATTGCCTACGTACTAGTTTCTTACTACTAGCAAGCCACCTCTTTGAAAAGAATATAGACAGGGATAGAGTTTTAAGGATGAGAAGTCTGCTGCAAACTGGATTTGAAATCACATTCTCCAGTTCTGCGGACACCCATATACCATATCCGATTCACTACAATATTCTGCAAATCATGTTTTGCATTATCTTCAACAATATTATTTTATTATATAATTTTTACAAGCAAAAATATTTTCATCTCGGCATAAAGCTTTTATCAAAAATATTCATCAAGTCGTGGCCACTCACATAGTATTAGCTGATACAATAAGACAAATTCATCTACTGCAACAAACTCAAACAAAACATCCAGCACGCATTCAAGTCTTGCTTTCTCCTTTATAGCAGTTTCCACACTGACAAAGCTTCTTCACAAACCAAAAAATTAGTGTTGAAAATCCTGAATGTTTTATGTACGCAGGTATGTTTTAATTTAATCAATATATTCACTCAAAATCGAGCACAGTACAAGCTGAAACAGTTCAAGTTTTTGCATATAAAAGTATTCCTATCTAGAACACATTTGTTCTCTATGGCTGCAGATGAATTGGCAATGAGGTGGAGGGCACGCCAGATGCCATCTGGCGTGCCCTCCCTTCATTGCCAGTTCACCCACAGCTATAGGGAACAAACTTGTTCTATGCCTATCTAGATATTGCATGTATTAGAAAGCCACAGGAAGCATTTTTGCTCTGTCATTTCTTACTCCCTGCAAACTCCTCTTGGAGATCTTTGATCTAAAATAAAAACAATCATAGCATGTGTATTTACATCTCCTTGAACTTGTAAAGTACTGTGAATGCAGTATTCAAGTGGCATTATTTGCGACGATTTTTGACTTTGACAGGAATATTATTTGTTAATTTAATGAAGTAGATTGGAAAGTTACATTGGACATTGTGATTAGCTGGAAGTTAATTTGGCGATCTGAAAGAACCGGGCAAATCTGCTTTTTTTACTAGTTCCTGACTTTATTACTGTTTTTACAATAGTTTTATTTCACAATTATTTCCTGGCTTCATATATCTTCTCCGATCCTACACTGCTCAACCAACTTAGCCCATAGAGTTGACTTGTAGAAGACAACAACGACATTAGTCAAGTACTCAGTCAACGAATCGGATGGTGTTGTGGCACCTTGTTATCAACTTCTCAAAGAGTTGATATCAACTTCTCAAAGAGTTGATAACAACTCCAGAGATGCTCCCAAATCCCGATTAGAGATATGCAAATCACATCAAATCACCAATCATGAGATTGGCATCAAAGCACCATGAAAATGGATTGCCCAGCATGTAAGTTAAATCAAATAAAACCATCAATTACATAGTGGATGATGGTTTTAATTTCATTTTTTTTCAAAGCTGAGTCGTCACCCTTCTAAGTGATTTGATTTGGAGCAAAACGCATGCCAGCGATTTGATATGCTTTACAAATTTGAAATCAGAGATTTGGAAGCATCGCCGCACAACTCTCTCCAATTCAGACACTGAGCACTTACACTAAAGTGACACGAAAGCATCATGCAACAGGGTTCTAATTTTAAAACTGAGTTACTGAATATTACCACTGTCCGGACTGTTAGGTATGAAAGTAACATCAGGTGTCTGAGTTACATCTATAATGCTGTCGTTTGTGGCGTTTCGTAGATGCTCCCCACATCTATGAAAGCTCGCATAGCCTCTGCTCTTACTCCTACCCGTCCTGAGCAAGCACTGCGTTTCCTCCTTATCTTGAGCTATAAATCAGAATGCTCGAGGCATTGAACGTTTGGCTGGGTGTGAACAGGACACTTAACAAATATTGCAGTTGGCAGCAAATAATTTGTTTCTAAAACCTAATCCTGCTTACACAAGGGGTTCTTCTGCATTATCTTACTTACTAAAACTTCAGGTTTTTCTAGCTACTAATCTAGGGCTAAAAATGGCTTGAAGATCCGCCTACCAATGAAATTCCACTTTAACCATTATTAATATTGCACGATTTGCCTAAAATTTTATTGCTGGTTATGTGAGTGAATACCTCCGTGTTACTATCAGATGTATTGTCTTGAGGATGCGGTCTCTTTGTTGGATTCTGTGTCTAAAAATGTAAACAATACGTAAATTATGTATATCGACAGCATGTGACAACATATATGAATTTATGCACATGCATAGCATATTTATATTTGTGGGCACAATCTAACTAAATTCAAATTGGCAAAGGAGTCCAAACAAAGGCCTCGTTGCCAGAGCTCCAAAATAGGCATTTATTTTATCTTGCTTTTAATGATTGTTTCTGCAAATTTTAGGTGTGAAATATTAAATGTAAAATAAAATATTACGTCCAAGTTTAACCAAAGGTGTGAACTGCGATATAATACTATCTGGCGCATGTGTGAGGCCTCGGGATGAGAAATTCTCAAGAAAAATGAGACAGATTGCCGTAAAATTCACTGGCTATTGGGTCAAGGATATGGTATCTGAGCATTCCAATCAAGTCCTTGTTTCTTTGCAATTCTACCAAAATTCTATGAGAGTGTAGATGAATTAAAAAAAGAGAAAATGTTTTTGAACTTTGATGTACTGTGAGACCGAGAGCAAAGTATCAAATACAGCTTAGACATGTCGCAACCCTCACAGCAGTGTAGACTTAGATTTACTACATTCTCTGATTTCATGCTTACAAGAATATATATGTGCACGCATGCTTTTGTTACAAGATAGCTATTTCAGAAATAAGACAAATTAAAATCCATAAAAGTAATAAATATTATTTATCATCTCTATGTAAAATCCATACTAAACTATCTGTGCATTTGCAAAGACATGGAAGGATAGCCCTGTCTAATAATATTGGACATACAATGACCGAGTTTTGCTGTCCAAAAATATCCCTTTTAATAGGCTGAGTAAAATATTCTTGGTGTACCGGTAACTTACCCTCCACTGTTCTTTGTACTTTTCCTTCTGGGTTTGCTGTCTTTCAGGGCCGTACATGCAGCCATACTCTTTTTCTTTGCCATACATACATAAATAGCCTTGACTGTCATGAATGACGGTCTTACCTCTCCAAATATCTTCACCTTGCTAAATTAGAGCAGATAAAATTTTAAAATTAAGAAACATGGTACAGATTTTTTAGATTCATTGGCTGAAGACGTTGTAGGTTTTTAGCCTTACTTGATTGCTAACATTTAATTGAGAACTAACTGCTGCATGTATATGATGCTTGATACATTTATTGCTTGCTTGATCGTAGTTATTAATATATACAATGATTTTTAATGTCATTTCAATTGCATGCCAATGCTTGTACATTGAAACCCATGTATATCTTCTAATCAAGGCTGCACTATAAGCTTGATTGTAATCCACTGCATGTCTGTATATACACGAATATCCACTTCGTCAAATTAAGCTTAAGAGTTGAGTGTCTATAGCGAGTAATCCTTTATTGCTGAGAGGTAGGTGGTGTGTATCCAGTGTGAGTTGCTAGTGAACTGATGAAAATTGTGTCAACTCTGCTTTAAGTAGCGCCTGTGACGTCATAGATCCCATGATACAAAAACAAACCAAAAAGGGCTTCATAAAACTGCAGAATAAAAACATATAAGCTACTATTGACATGTACTTCTATTGCACAACAACCAAGCATAGGCCTACATTCTACAATCAAGGTTACACTTCACAATCAAGGTTACACTAAAATATCCGAGCTATAAAATGCTAATTTTCAACACAAGATCACAAATTAGACAGTGGAGAAAAAGTGCTTTAAGGATATGAGATTACTTTCAAAAAGTCTTTCATGCTTGTTGAATATGCAGTCCTTGTGGTATGTGTAAAACTTGTTGCCATATTCGATTTCATGGGCTTTGATGGCTTGCTCAGCCTCGTCTAACGATGAGGCAAGAACAAGTGGCATAATGCTTAAATGCACTGCAATTAAAAAATGTATTTGGTAGGCCCTCAGGCTCTTTGTAGAAATTGACTGTCGTCAGCAATCACGTCATTCAGCTATCGAGGCTTCGATAACATACCGACACGATTGCCGACTACAGGAATGGGAGGCCTGTAGGTAGGCCTATATAGAAGATGAAATGACGAATACAAGAAGTCAGTTATGAATACATGATGACCCACTGAGGTCTTCTTTTAGGGTTGAAGTAATATGAATATGTAGCGCATTTCAATTAATTTTTTTAAGACACATTGCAAGCAGTGACCGACTCTGACTACTGAGGATTACTGATCACAGGCAGGCTGTTTAGTCCAAAAATATAACTGCCCTGCATTGCAGAAGACTAAAAAAATTTGCTTTACCTTGCCTCCTCTCCTACATTTCTTGTGAACCAAACAGATGAGATACAGCCTAGGCATGGCAGTGCTACTTACAACGCACCATTGTAGAAACAAGTTCAAATAAAGTTTGAGATACACAATTAAATGGTTGTTCCTTATGTAACTACATACTGTCGTTGTTTCAAAAGGTGCTACAGTTGAGACTTAGGAGTAATACAAAGTTAGTTGTTAAAGTGTGTGCTTGCAGCAAATACAGTAAAGATAAGAAACTGTTGTCTTCCGTTGCCTTCATTTTTACAATCAATGCTTAACGAGATGCTAATATTAATATTTACAGTGAAATTAAATAGAATCATTTTAGGCTCTCAGAATGGTAACGAAGTGGACAATCGTTTTAATGTGCATTTTATTTGTTCAGAACATGATCGTAACTTTTCAATATTTCATGTAATACCGCTTTACAAAAATGTATTTATATTAAAAAAAACTATTTTTTCAAATATAAACGAATACAGAATAATTAATGGTGTATTTTTGAGAAAAAAAAATTCCGTTTCGTGAGCATGTTACCATTTATTTTTAACAAGCAAAAACTATGTAAATACTTTAAGTTAATTTGCTAAAATAACTCATATTTGTAATTAAAAGTTTGCTTGAAAAAGATGCTTACGTGATATTTTGTTAAACAAAAAGATAACGTTTGCAGTGGCTGGAAACGACTAACTGTGGCTCAGTCCGACTAACTTTAAAGCTTTTGTATTTCCGGATTAAGCTCCACCCCTACAAAACGACCCAGAAACTGACCAGGTTTTGAGCCACTGCAATTATACCTGACCAAATCAAGCGGCATCGTGGGGCCAGCAACGCGCTACATGCTTACGGTCAAAACTCTTCTTCTTGAAAATTAAAAATGATTACTGGCATTAAAGAATGGTTACTGGTGTTTTGCTGGTGCTGGAAAGGCCTATATTTATTCTAGATACTAGAAATATAAGGTATATATATAAAAGAGTGATAAAAACATAATACATTGAAAAAATATGATCCTAGACAGATGTTTTATAAGCAACTACGTTCTTGATGACAGTTTGTGTTGCAACAGTGTCTTCTAGTGCAGTCTGTTAAATTTCTAATTGTAATTTCCTTCAAAATATTGGACTGTTTTAAATTTTCTTTTACTTATTTTAGGTGTTAGATGTCGGCATAAAACTGGCGATTTCCAAGTCGAAATCAACAATCAAGGTATGTCTTTCTGAGGTTGTGATCTAAAGTTGATGTGACGTGATGCTGTCCAAATACCTCTACTTCATTTAATCAGCAGTAAAAGTTCATCATGGGATTAATTTTATCATAATTTTTGTTACATCAACAAAATATATATTTTATAAACTTATTATGCAACGCTTAACGCAGTAAAAAAGATCTTGCCATATTGTATTATTCGTTAACTTTTTTATGTGTATCAAATGTTTATTTTCAGTTTTATGCTCTACTAATCTATGATAGTCTCACTAACGCTTTAGACCAGCCAGCTGACATTGTTATAGTTCCAAGACATGATTCTGAGCAAAGTCACTACTCCATAATGCTTAGCATTCTTATGCTGCACTTTTATACTAAAAGACTATGTCAAGATATTAATTTTGAGAACAATTAGTGTTGCATGGCTGTGCATAGTTATTATAATTGTTTTAAAAATTTAAAACAGGACATCTTTTATATAGCGTGTAACAGCTGGCATAGCTGGCACTATGCACTAGCTCTATTCAAGAGTATACTAAAAACCATTTGCAACAACAGCCTACTACAACTAGTCAGTACAACTAGCATTAGCAGTTTTGTAGTTCCGTAGAAACGACCTTGTCAACGTGCAGGTATATTGTTAGCGCCAAAATTTATTTTTGTGTACATTCCGCAACCGAGTTAGGAATTGCGGCTAGAAACTCACAAATCGTTATCTTTTTTAGATCTGACCGCAAAGTTGCGTCTTGTCACTGCCTATTTCCGCCTTATTTAAATAACCCCGGACACCGGTTTGCTCGCTTTTACATTTGTTACCCACAAGGAAAAGTTGCAATGATAATATTAGTTGATTACTTAAACGAACATTATTAATTGCTAAATTTTAACTAATTAGAAAATGCTGTATCAAGCAGGTGTGTAGACTAATTACATCAATACTTTAACTTATAGGCCAACGGCTGCATTCATTCACTAAGAGTAGATTGTATTTCAAGCAGTGAATTGTTCTAGGGTGTTCTGATTTAAATAGCCTATAAAATTTTATTCAATTTATTGGAATATGCATGACTTAAATAACACTGTTCAAGAGTGCAAAATTTTGTGCATGTGTGACTGTTGATTGCAAGAAGTTCAGCTGTAGGCCTGATACCAATAATATTAATTGTTTATCAATCAGTTAATATATGTTCAATGTTTTCTTTTTTGCTGTATAGATACTGTGATGCTGTAATTAATGCCATTGACCAAGCAAGCCTAATTGCTTACAGCAAACTCCAATACATAATGGATTTCTATGTCTGTTTTCAATTTGCATTTATTTAGTTTTGACCCAGGGGAAGTAACCATCTGAGTTTACATCAATAGGTTGATTATATAACAACATGTTTCATTGACTTTCACAATGCACCTCACCAGAGCGATATATCAAGATTTGTAACTGAACTATCATAACGGAAGACTACGCCGAGATACGCTACGGTAATTTTAGATTTCCTTGGTGTAGTTGGTATGCATATATGGTAATCACCCACTTAATAACTCATAAGGTTACAATAGTTTTTGTGATGATGAGGAAACAAGGTGGTCTTTTAAAAAGCAATAGTAGAAGCTTCTAAACGGTGCATATGTGTGCCTCATATTATTTACAACCCATAGCCTAAGGTCTTTGTCATAATTTAGTGTTAGTAGATTAGGGTAGCCAACCACCCGCTGTATAGCAAGTGCGCTAGGAGAAAGCTGCAAATATTTTCATTAGGTTGATTCGCCAGTTGTCCTTTATTATCCTTGTTGGAATTTTGTTCATTGTCAACACAAATCCATAAACATGTTCATTGAGAACAATAACCCTTTAATATGAACTTACACAATACTTTAGTAGATTTCATCTGAAGTTATCAGAATTTTTAAATATGAATATAAATGTTATATTTTATAAATATTTTTAAATCTTTAAATATGAACTTACACAATATTTTATTAGATTGCATCATAAAGTATCAGCATTTTGCTAGTTTTATATTCACAATAGCAAATAGTGATGTCATTTTGCATGTATTTTTCTTTTGAGAATTTTAATCGCAATTTAGTTTGGTCTATGTTAATTTTGAAACATCTGGTAGTCAGATGACTTCAAAGTTGAGAAACAATCTCAATTGATAGAGAATTACCGATACTTTCTGATAGAATATAATAAGATTTTGTGAAAGTTCATCTTGAAAGCATGTTAAGGTAGGTTTTTGAGTTTTTAATCAGACAGACATTAGCACATTTTTACCATATATGGTCAATTGATATTGGCATAGCTTTTTCACTTTCAATAAACTGGGCGAGTCTGTTTTTATAACGCTTTTTCACACGAGAAATTGTTATCATCGCGGAACATCATTCTTATTATACTAGAGTGATAAAGTGTTGTACGTCATTTTTTCAATGACGGTAAATACCACTCGGAGAAACATGGTTTTTATGAACATTTCTATGGATAAATGATCGTTGTGTTGAAGTACTAAAATGGCTGTCGATGATTTGATCCTCTTGCTGCACAACTGTTTTGAAGTGCTTCTTTTTGTTCAGTTTTGGAGTGAAGTGCGACTGATCATCAGTGTGACTCGCTTCATAATTACAATAATAGAGTTATTAGATTTATGACTTAACATGATCACTTTTTTCACAATTCTAGAAGATTCTATAGTGCGGTATTTTGAGTCATTTTCACATTTAATTGTTACTTTATTCATAGCACCATAAGCAAAGGTAAAGTTAATCATACAAAAGCTACAGGCTCGAGTCATTCAGAGCATTTCAGAGTTCCTCATAATCATAGGGCGGACCAACCACCCAACCAACCTGACATCACTCAAAGAGTCACGGCTAAGGATTCCTGACCTTGCTGGTAGGCACATATCAGACTGTCTCTATTATTTTAATTAATCGCATAATTAATTAGCTAGTGTTTTTGTGTCTGTTTGGAAGTTGTCTGCACTTGTTGCCATTAGCCAGCCATATGACGCGTTGTATTTACTCTCAAGGCATGCATATTGTAAGAAACTATTAGATTATGTGATATTGAGGAAAAACAATTGTTTAGCTCATTTCTTTGTGTTGATACAATTGAAATATTCACCATTACAGATCTGAAAGAAAATACTTAATAATCAGGTTTGTTCATCGTACTGCAGCTTCATGATAATGGAGGGCTTGCAGCACACGATATTTTATAACTTTAATAAATAGATGCAACATAACTCTAGTCCGAGCTTAAATTAAAATGGCATTTTTGGCTAGCCCTTACATAATTAGACACTAAGGCTATCCCTATTATGTGTTTTAAAGGGTCTGACGATATAGCTTCTGCAATTTGAAATTCTGTAAATTCTTTTATTTGATTTTTATAACATTTAGCCGTGTGTCGTTGAATAATAATAGATATTTTCAGGTATAACTTCCGCTCTAACTAAACAAGTTGCCATAGCAATGAAATTATCACATCAGTCTCATTTTACTAAATAATGTGTAAATAAAAACTTGGTCTGTCATTAGAGACCATTTGCTAATAATGGACAATGTTTGGTGAGAGTGCCTTCAAATATCCTATGTATTGGGTGCTTTTTGGGTTTCTCTATACATCAGAAGTATTTATATACCATCTGGTTTCCAATTGAGAATGTCTCACAATTAAAAATAATTTGTGAAAGATTTTGCATTTACGAAAGTGCAAAAATGCTGCAATTTTTACTATATTAAAATCCGTCTTTTTCTGTCTGTATGTTCGAAGTTAGAGTGAGAGGTCAAAGTAGATGATTGCTTCTCACGGGACTCGATCTCATGACATTCAGTTTGTTATATCGACACTAAAACCTGCGCTAATCGAGAACTTCTTTAGCAGTTCAGATTAATTGTGCACATACATATGCTCTGCGTTTTATGACAGAAAAAGTAAGTGGAGATAATATCGATGAAGTTTGAAATATGATGATTTATATTTCAACCTGATGATCTCTCATGACACATTGGACTTCTCTAGAGTCACAGGTTTGGATAAAACGGGAAATAAAAAATATCAAATATGAAATGTATTAGTAATTTGAACTGAAGGTTGAATTTGTGATTAAATGAAGGCATTTTATGAAGGAAGTTTTTTTTACTTACCTTTCGTCAGATATAAATTAATTTATTATTACATTTACGGGTGCTAGTAAATATTAATTTGAGGCGTTAAGTTAATAAACCTAGCCTGAGATCTTGGTCACTATTTATGACTTGCAGGCTACTACGTATATCAAGTGTGTTAGGCGAGGGTTAAACAGTTTTCACTGTATCCATGTACTGGTCATTGCCTAATCTGTATAGTAATACGTTGTTCACTAAACCCATAAGTCGATATGGAGAGGACAACTCCTAGTTGATGTTTATTCATAGTCCTGTGCTAAAATTATGCCATTGGACATTTCTGAAGACATTTTTAATCACTGTCTTGTGATTTATAGTAGTTGTTTCCTCACAATTTTATGATTCTGCTTCTGTGGACTCAGTATTTCGTGAATAAAAATATTTATTTCAAAATTAAATTGATTATTTGCATGAATTAAAAAACTAAAATACAGGATTTTCTCTCATACTCTGGTCTAGTGGAATCGCTCAATGAGGATCACTGTGATAGCAGTAGTCATGGTTTAGTAGTTCCTGTTACATTTTGTAAAGCGTAAACCTACATATTGCTTTTGCATATATTTCTTCATGTCTTTTAAATGTCCTTGACCTTCAAAGGCACAAAATGAACTTGAGTAAAAAATAAATTCATTTACAAATAATAAAAAAGTAATTATATTAGACTGAAAAATCAGACAATAACATCTGTAGTAAGGGAGTATGGGCTGAATGATTCTACGCATATACAGTATTAATAACATTATAATTTTGCTTTTTATGTTATAAAACCAGGTTGATAAGTATTAAGACCGTTTAAATCGTTAAAAAGCTTTCAAAAATACATATGGGGTTGAGATTACTTTGCAGACATTCACCCCTCATGAGTGTACAGGTCCTCATTAACTGTGATGAATGAGGGAACCCTGTAATCAATATAGAAAAATGATAGATGTCTTTTTAGTTGTATTTATACTGTGTTGGGCAGCCATTGTACATCCTATTTAGGTTTTTGTTGATAATAGTTCATATTAAACACAACAGTTCATTTTACAACCTCCTAAGAATAAGAGCTTATATATGAGTAGTATGTTTGTATCGCAATATCTGTAAATGCTTTGTATAAGTATGAGAACTGAGCATTAACAAAGTAACTAGCCAATTATATCCATACTTGCAGAAGCTGGGCCAATCACCATTGAGATTTGCCTGAGCAGTCGCCAATCAATAGACGAGGTGATTAAAGCTCTTATATGGTTGTTGGTGATCATTGTGGAGATAAGCTGGGTTTTATACCGCCTTCTGAAACCAGCCACAAGGTGAGCAGATGTTTACCAATTGTTACATTTTTTTATTTCATCCAACGCTTCACCCATTAGTTCAATACTAGAATGAGTGTAGATCTTTTACTATATTATATTGTGGCGCTCTATGTTTATGCTAGTCTGCGCCTTTTTGACTTCAGTGGATATATTTTGCAGTAATTGTCAAGGTTAAATTTTTCCTAGAATAAAGCAAGATTGCGTTTTGTCTCCCACATCAATTAATCGCTCATGTTTATTTGTCCAGGTGTTAGACTAGTTCACAGTGAAACAGACCCAGTAGTTGATATGCAGGATGGATTGCACCTTTCTAAAAGCCTGATATTATAGCTTAGGGAGGTTTAAGTGCTTCCAAAGGTTTCCCAAATATTAGAATTCTCTTATTCAGAAAATGGTATCCACTGGTTGATTTGATAAGTTTCAAGACCTTCAGGGTTATGATATGGTTAACTAAAACAAACTTTTCACCTGAAAGTCTCACAAGATGGCATATGATGACCTACACTTAGGCATGTGCTCATTCTTGTTGCTCGATATGCCATTTCATTTCATACTGTCTCATACCACTACATTTCATACCAAGCCTTGTCTTACCATGTCATATCATACCAAGCCTTCTCTTACCATGTCATCTCATACCAATCCCTCTCATACCATGCCATATCTTATCATACATCTCATACCATGCCATCTCATACCATGCCATCTCATACCATGCCATCTCATACCATGTCATCTCATACCATGCCATCTCATACCATACCATGCCATCTCATACCATGCCATCTCATACCATGCCATCTCATACCATGCCATCTCATACATCATATATCATACCACTCCATCTCATACTACTCCATTTCTAACCATGCCATCTCATACAATTCTCTCTCATACCTCTCTATTTCTCACCATGCCATCTCATACCACTCTATCTCTTACCATGTCATATCATACCACTACGCGTCATACCCCTACATATCATGCCATATCATACCATTACATATCATACTGATACATCTCATACCATGCCATATCATACCACTCTATTTCATACCACTCTATTTCATACCACTCTATTTCATACCACTATATTTCATACCACTATATTTCATACCACTATATTTCATACCACTCTATTTCATACCACCCTATTTCATACCACTCCATCTCATGCCATGCCATCTTATACCACTCCATTTCATACCATGCCATCTCATACCGTGTATGATTACATATAAAAACAGCAAACTTTTATTGTTTGTCTCTATGTATGTCTTTTAGATTCAAATTTAGTACAGTGCATGAGAGCTCAGGTTCTCTATCTTTATTCATCTTCAGAGGCAGAGATTTTAGCTTGTTTAATTAATCACTTGTCTAATATTGTCTCTTGATGCCATGACAATAACGATCTGGTTTTCTGTTTTGAAAAATAGCTAGAAATAGAATTGTTGAGCCAAAAGATTTTTATTGGCTACATGTGATTGCTAACAAAGCTGTTTCATGAGATACAATATTTGATTGGTCTAGCTAATGTGTGAGATTCACAATGAAAAGAAAAGTAAAATCATATTGATAAGCCGATACATCGGCTCACGGTCTGTATACTTATATAACCGTGAAAACCGATACATCGGCTTACCATAGCAAAAGAGTTAAGAAACTTGGTCTTAGATCAGTATTTGATCTTTGCAGGCTATATACAAAATGCACTGTACAGATTAAGGTCAGCATTATTAAAGTGGCATGGTAAGCAAACATTTTTATGCCGTTATTGTCGATGTGGCTTTATGTGAACAGAAGTTGCTAAGCCGAGCATCACAAGCGTTTTGCTGCGCAATATTAGGGCCGGTGTCTCGCAATTGATATCAGGCTTAATTTACTTGCCCTGACATTTTATTTTATTATTCTATCATTTAATTTTGTGTAATTTTAGTTATTATCAGTCGATCATGTCTCTTAGTTACCTAATTCTTAGATGTTTTATGAATATCTTGCTTTGTGATGTTATTGTAATTATTGGTGTGTTATAACTCTATCACTGGCATTCCATGATGCATATAATTAGCAAATTTGAGCCAATCCGCAAGCTATTCGCGTCATGGAAATAACATGAATGCGCAAGCTAAGCGAGTTTTGCAATCTGCAAAACTTTATCGAATCCATTATGCTTGCGATTCATGGAAACGGCGCTTGCGAATAATGGCATTAGAATATTGATGGCTATTACATTACAAACATTTTCACGCTTCAGTTGTTTTTATTTCGATTTGTGCAATCTGCAATGCCCAATTTTCCAAACGATTGCTGCTAAGCTTAAGCCTGGTTTCCATATGACAGCGGAATGATTGTGCGCAGCCCAATGATCGTGTGCATCGCATTTCTTGGGGTTTTCGATTGCTGCTAAGCTTAGCGTGACAAAACTGCTAGCTATTTATAGAGTCATTAATTAGGCTAATACTTGACCTATGGGGTCAAGCAAATGTTAAATCTGCATCAATCCGCATTGGCAGGTGTTCATCAAACCGATCCTTTGCAAAGTATCTCAACTTGCGAATTATTCGAATCGTTCTAATCATGTGAATTATGTGAGTCATGGAAACATAGTGTATAACTCTGCAGCTATAACTCTGGGAGTCAATTGTGAAGGATGAATATCATAGTTATGAAAAGACTGTTGATGAAAATGCTTATGGAACCCTTATTAAGTACAATCTCAAGGATATCCAGAGCTTATTGAAACATTCAGAACACAAATGACACATACTGAGTTTAAATTAAATTTTAGCATTTCATATTATCCAAGTTTTCTTTACACTATATTTTAGCTGATGATTTACTATCTACCTGCGGGACCTGCTGGTTAGTGCCACCTGCTGAACTTGTCATGTCACCACAGCTGAGAGATG
Source organism: Watersipora subatra (assembly GCF_963576615.1). Taxonomy (NCBI): domain Eukaryota; kingdom Metazoa; phylum Bryozoa; class Gymnolaemata; order Cheilostomatida; family Watersiporidae; genus Watersipora; species Watersipora subatra. The sequence continues at coordinate 53,013,093 of NC_088713.1, forward strand.
TATTCAGGTTACTATCTGTAAATACCTGCTTCGTCTGCCATGATTCCTACACATACTCACTAGGCAATGCATATGCTTCCTCCTTCACCACTCAGCAAATCAGGTATGCTGTTACTGATAGTACTTGATGAAAGTTCCAAGCTGTGGGGCTTAGCGCTAGTCAAGCTAGTAGCGGATGCTTTACTGCTGCTAAATCTCTGGGTTCAGTTACAAATTATATCAAAATAATTTTTAAGTTTGTTATAGAGTATTATTATAAAGGTAAAAATATGGATATGAAGACATGTTTGTTACTAGTTCTCTCACTTGTTTCACAAGAAATTACTTTCATTAAGATGAGTTATTGTATTGTTTACCATTCATACCAACTGACCTCTTAGTGAACTCTATCACAATATTTACACTTGATACTAGAAATAATTGTAAAGACAGCTACTTGTAGTCAGGTAGTGCTGCCATTATCATCATATCAAGTTACTCTATAGTATTGTAACTGGAGGAGTCTGTTTCCTTGTTGAATACTTTCCTTAGATGACACATGACTAAACCACACATGAAGTGTCTGTATTTTGGTTCTATGTGGCCATCTATTGTTTAAAACTGGCATAGATATGCTGAGATGAAACAATAAATATAATCAATAGTCGATAGTTGAAAATGTTTGAAAGTTGAAAATGGAACTGGATTAGGTACACACCTTCAGCTAGGATTGCCTCCAGTAATTATCATCAACTAATCAAACTTATGCTTTAACTTACATATCATTTGAAAATAGGGAGTCAAGCATTATCACCATTGTGATGGAATGTGGGTCTCCATACATATGAATTTAAAACTCTGTCGTGTTTAGCTATAGCTATTGAAATCTGAGAATGACAGATCTGCTTGGTGCGGGAATAGATCTCGGAACCTCCCATTCACCGAGTAATAGCTTAACCAATTAAGCTAAGCCAGATGTAATGAATGAATTAGTTGACATGTGTTGTTATATTAGTATAATGCACCTAGAACTCTGCGTTATGTAATGTCACTAAAGCTTGCTCTCACGGCTCTTAGTAGTATGTTTAGCAATACTGATAGTAACTTACTCAAATTAGTCATTGGCAATGTGTCAGGCTAATGGCAGGGGTAGGCAACTACGTTACCTGTCACTATTTATAAGGTGTTTTTAATACCTATGCCATGCCCAGAATTTGGCTATTTTTTCATAACGTTTTTTTCCAAAGATTATTTTGAGTTTTTTTCATAATTCCAGCACCTAATCTACCTTTTTAATTCAACATCTACATGTAATATACATTTGTAATAAAGTGGGTCATCTCAGTACCCGGATATACTAACATGGCTGATGTATGTTAGTAGTCAGTACTTGCAATTCTGTCTCTGACTACATATTTGTTCTGATGGTAACAAGTTCTCATCAGGTAAATAAGTATACAAACTCAGTATCACTAACACATCTTCAATCTCAACATACAGAGGTTACCCATACCCTCTAAGAGTCTCTAAGGCTATTTTGATATTTAACTGAATTGCTGAGTGGTTTTTACCAGAAGGACATTTTTGTTCCCCTTAAAATACCATATTGATAAAAACTGGAGTTATCTGCTATTGGTAAAATAACTTCCATTTCTCATGTTTCACATGCAGCCATTGGTTGTTGGAATGCTTTAGCAAGGTCTTTGCTGTTTCCAACAATGCCATTAAGATGCATTTGTTATCTGCTTTTAACAGGAGGCCTTAACAGTGCTCTGTTTGACTTGAATGCCAGCAGCTCCATGTTATGACTATTCATTGGCTCACAGTCTACAACAATCCCAACCTTTTTGAACTCCTCTGCTTCCTCTCTTGTAAGTTTCAACTTTCTTTTCTACCTCCTCACCCGACTTGAATATATATATATATATATATATATTGATATATTGATATATAGGTATATTGACATATTGATTTATAGGTATATTAATATATTGATGTATTGATGTATTGATATATAGGTGAAGTTCGTGACCTAAAGGACTATCTAATGCTTAGTTTATTCCTCCTCTGAATTGATTGCTGAGTCCCTCCCATAAGTCTAACCAATGTTTAAGAAGTTGTCTCACCTTTGTACTCCCTCCATTCTCTAACTTTGTTCCAGTTCTCTCTATACTGTTATGTAAATATAATCATCAGCTTGTTTAATATCTTTTATCTGATATCTCATGATGTAGGTGTCTATTCTGTTTCTATGGATAGCTTAACCTCTGGTATATAGCCTGTGGACCTCTATGTAGATCATTATTGAAATATTGTTACCAGAATATCTCAATGATAGGTATAAATATACCTGCTTATGACAGGATACCATTATGCTTCACTACACATGGTTACATATCTACTCTGGTATTTCAATATACTACCAGTTAGACTAGTGACCCAGTGCAGTTCAAGCTGTACACATCAACTATATCAAGTGTTTATAGTAATTGATAGTCTGTTGGTTGGTTGCTAGGCAATGAGTAACTTGTTACTCATCTTGAAATTAATAATACTTAATTTTTATACAAATTCACACAATTAAATATTTCGTTTTTAATGTATCATTATTCTAAAACCATTTCTTTGGTTTTTCTAACAACTGGTATTGCTGAACCTTTTCCTAGTTACATCAGACGTCAGCCTGTTATGGTTTCCTTAATAAATAGTACTTGGCTGTTTAAAACACAATATTACTTGTATTTTACCAAACTATGAGATATTTACACGCAGCATTACAGAGACTGAGTATGCAAATATCATTGTTTCTTCTCTTAAGTATATATAAATGTTAGCTATGTTCCTTTCACATGCTGGTCACATGACGATGAGCTGTAAATATTCCTAAACGCTGCACTTATAGTTGACTGTATAATATTATCAGTACAGTCAAACCTCAACATATGAAGTTGACTCGTTGCAAGATATGAGTCATATATTATAATCACTATTAGTATATAGAGAATATTATCACAAGAATAAACTGTAATTGGTTTAATTGGTTCAACATTCTAAAGGTCTGTAAAAACTACCTTATAAGTACTTTGAATATATAGCATTAAACAATATAAACCATACAGAAATATTATAAGTTTAAAAACATTACACATTATTGCATACAAATCAAATAATGGAAATAACAATCAACTAAATGATACGTTTTAGAGAATAAGTGAAACGGAAGTGTAAAATTGGTACAAAGGTAGAAGTACACATAACATGTAAGTTACTCTTTCTTGTATTAGGTAACTTTTAAATTTCTTATTATTTGTATGTTTTATTTTATTCATAAAACTCCTGAGTTTTGGTAAACTTGTAAAGTTTTATGTTAGAAACTATTTTGCGTCTTGTGTGCTATTCCTGTGGTTTATAGTAACTGACATGGAAGAATGGGTTGTTGCGGAGTAGTGTTATCGTACTGTTAGTAGCAGTAGTAGTGGTAGCAGTAGTATTAATAGTAGTAATGATAGTAGCAGCGGCAGCAGTAGTAATAGTAATAGTGGTAGTAGCGGTAGCAGCAGTAGTAATAGTAGTGGTAATACTAGTAGTAGTAGTAGTACACTCATATACTTTTGTACTGCTACAATGCTGATTCTTTCATTCTATATTGATGCGCTGTTATAATACCAAAACTTTTTGCCGTGCACTTTTGTATTGGTGTACGTGGTTGAATACCTGTTTACAAAATAGGTTATAAGTTCTGAGGCTGAGGTACAACAAAGTTCGCTTTTCACTCAGTGACACAAATGAAACAGCCTTTGTAAAATTTCTACTGACATGGTTTGACTCTTTTTAAAAGGAAAAACTATAAACAATTCAATTTTAAAATGGATGCTACATCTTTCTTTTTTGAATACTTGTCTTCTCCCAACCTGAGAGTATTAATGTTCAAGAATTATCTCTAGCTATAAGACTTGTAGCCCTACACAGGCTTGCGACCTTAGAAATGTTTGACAACACATTATCTAAATTAATTAAAGGCATATCTTTAAAATGATCTTATTGCATTCTTTCACTGAGATCATATGTCCATCTATTCGTGTCTCAAAGCACCATTTTCTATATAAAATAATTAAATACAAACTAATTCTTTACCATGCTCTGAGAAGAAGTACATAAAACAGAATGCATGCATTACAGCAAAAATGTGCTTTTAACAGCTGTAATTTAGTACCAACGCTTACAATGTAAGAAATTGATATTTAGTTATTAACATTTGCAACAAAATGTAACATTGCTATGTACACTACTGTAAGTTTTTGTCTTCTAGACAGACTTAGTAGCTAATGTCGATCGCGGATCAACGACCGGTTGGCAACTAACGCATTAAAAACACTAAACTTTTGTGACACAACGCAACAAACGTCCAATGTAATTGGATTTAGATTAAACACACAGATAAAGCTAAGTTTTAATCTTTTATTTCTCTTACCATAATTTTGTTGTCTTGATTTGCTATTATATGTTTTTAGTTTGGCTCTTTTTGCCTTGCGTTCATTATAGCCTTTAACTAACCTGTTAAAAACTGTGATAAACTGATTTGAGTAGAAAGATTGAGCAATGCTGTTCTCAAAAGCGACTTTTCGCATACTTGGCCTTATATACAGGCAATCGGGAACTGGCTAGTACGCTCGTATCTCAAAGGTTACTTGTATTTCAAAGAAGAAACTTGTCCAAATAGTGCTTGTATCTCGAGTTTCTTGTATGTTTGGGTACACAGGTGTCAAGCTATGACTGCAGTAGTTGTCTTCTCATTCCTAGTCACAGCAGGATGTTTTAAGATTTATTATGTTTGTGCTTGTGTCACTCGCAGGTCTTAACAGAAGGTTATTACATGCGATTGTTATTCTGTAAAATACCTAGTCATAGGTTACCAGTATGTCTGGTCAACACAGAGATTTTCTTTGGACCTAGTTGTAAACAGTTCACTTCAATATTAGCCAACCGTTGCTGTTCATGTTAAATTATTTTGTTCTTCTTTTCAAGTCACATTTATTTATTATCAACTATTAGTAATTCCTGCGTTGTCTGGTTCTCTAGGGTTTCTGTAATATTCAATCAGGTAGCCATAGTTCATGTAAAGTTTCTTAATACAAATTTTTAAAGTGCCGTGACGACAACAATGCATGGATGTGTTCATTGCAGGGAGTTGTCCTTCTTGCATGCAAAAGTGCATGCATGAGTTACTAAGGTGGTAGATCGCGAAGCATTTGCAACAAAAATAAGTTTTAATTGAGATTGAGGCAATTTAATTTAGTTGAAATTGAGGCAATTCAATTGCCAACTGAGCTCAGCGTTAATTGAAGTGAGCCAGTTTTTTTTCATTTAATAAACTGTAGGTAACGTATTGAGGTCTGGTGGTCTGCTTTCATAATTCTTCACTCGAGAATTTCAAATTTTTTTAATTTTTTGTAGACAACTGGTTTTAATACAGTAAATGTTACCAAGGAAAGCCAATAGGCAGTAAATTTCTTATAATTATGTAACTCTGATATTTTGGTCTTGCAACCATCAAAAATAATGCAATATATCATGGTATTAGTATTACTATATTACTATAAGTAATATATCAAAATAATATATATACGATAAGGGGAGTGATTCATAAAAGATCAAAGTGTACAGGTTTCGAAATCTCAACTTTTCGCTGGGAAGATTAACACTCTACGACTTGCGCTAATTGACCACCTTCCAGTTTACGGCCAGGTAAGCCTATATTGTGACTTTTTCAAATATATATAAATAAGATCGACTGTTACAGGACTAGAACTCACGACATTTCGCTTAAAAGACCAACATTATATGATCCTTGCTAATTGCCCACCTTATGGTTTACTGCCGGTCTAGCCTGTATTGTGACACCTTCAGACTTCAATATACACCCCTATAATAGTTGTGTGTTACATATTACTGTAGTTTTCTGTCATATCATATACTGTGAAGCCAACAAATGATATGCTAAATATGGAGTACAAACCGTATTCTATAGACATTAGCTTGGTTGTTTGGCGACTTGGTTATTTTGAGCAATACCTGGTTACCAATGTGTCTGGTTGAGGAAGATGTTTGACCTAGTTGTAACCAGTTCACTTCAATATTAGCCAATCATTGCTGTTTATGTTGAGACTTTTGGTTAAGGTTTACTGATAGCAACAATTCTAAGGCTATCTGTTACATATCAGACATGAATGCTAAGGCTATCTGTCGTCAGTCGACTATCAGCACTACAGTATCACATCTCCTGGCAGCACTGTTGATATTTAATATTAGAAATGTGGCCAGCTGCAGCAGTGAGATCAGCTCTAAAGCATTGAAGGGTCCACATTGAGTAGGGAATAGCATCTGTTAATATATGCCAGTCTAAAATATTTGGAGTTTTGCCAAGCTATGCAGAGGGCATTATATAGCATGAGTGCAAATCAATGATGGACATGTCTGTTCATAAAAATCACTGCTAGATGAGTAGAGAGGAGAAAATGTATCAAGTATAAATATAAAATTGTATTTAATTATAAATCTTAAACAAGAACTACAGGAGATTTCAATTAAACAAAGAGAAAGGTATCAGCCCAGAGGCTCATGAAGCTGGTCTCCTGTCTCGTCTGTATCAGTAGGAGTACGCAGATGAATATCTAGTCTGTTAAGTCTCCCCATCATGGCAGCCATATCTAAAGGAACAAAAATTTATCAGTATATATTGTAAGCAACAATATCATTCATCTCTATCTATAAAGATTGCACCATCTCACAACCACCTTGTGTAAACCGTCCTTCAGACTAAGGGTATGTTTAAAATAGATGGTTTGGAGTTGTAAAAACTGCAGTCTAATCTGTTAAGTATAGCAATACAATTTAGACGGAATTCATAGGACCATAAAAACAGATTTGAGCAATTGGCTTCCTTTGAGCATTAACCTATAGAATTAACCGCTGACCAGCCAATAGCAATGATGAAACAATACTCATCATATCCATACCTTATAAGTTAATAACTAGCGAGACAAAGTATACATGAAGGTAAATGAATCTGTGTTGTTACTGATGAACAGTAAATATGGATATTAAAATTCAAACACCAGTTGAACTGTGAGTAAAAGCTTTACCTGCTGTCATCCGATTGTTTGCTTCAAGAAGGGCTACAATCTGCTGCTTAGACTCTACTAACTCCTCCCTCTGATTGGCCAACTCTAAAACAACAATAGAATAATGGCTTATATACTGTTACCCTGTGAGGAGGAGATGTAGAGACATCAGTATTTAATCACAAGGAAGAGTCCAGTTCTACTGAAAGTGAGACACTCACCTTCCGCCTTTTGACTATCTGCTTCCTTTAGAGCTGCTAAATCCTCCCTCTGATTGGTCAATTCTAAAAAAGGAATATATGCAGGGCTCATGTACTGGTGCTGTCACATCTTACAATAAGAAGGAATAATCAAATGTAACATTACAATTAGACAGCTTTATTAGCAACTGAACCAGAGTTAACACTAGCCAACTCAACACTGAACAAGGTCAACTGACCAGCTGGTAAGTAAGACAAAAGATAGGGGGATGACTCTTCCCAAGTTATTTATAGAGCAGTAGCTGCACATGTCTTGGCAGGAACTAAATTGAACTCTAGTGATTATGGCGCCTTACAGTGCCTCGCGTTGCGTGTTCACAACTCGAGTTGTACAACTCGAGTTGCCGTGTTGTACAACTCGGCCTGAGTTTATGATTAACTCGAGTTGTGTTACGCAAAACTAACACGGGTTCGTAATGAAAGCAAAATGAGTAATTGGGGTGTCTCATTTACAGAACATTTACCGAAATTTAATAATAATAATTTAAATATATACATACACATTTAAATTATATATATTGGCGATATTTGCGCATATTTGTTGCTATAAATATAACGAGACGAAAACAATTGTAGAATGTAAAAAGCAAACCAAAAAACAATCTATGTGGGAGCTGGGCCATTTCTTTTTCAAATGAAAAAAGAGTTATCTCTTTAGTACCTGACAAGAAACTGAATGAACACCAAAAACGAACATAGAAATTATTTCAACGGCTTTTAATGATGTACCAAAATAAATTTCATATAGCTTGAGACAATGAAACGATGAGATGTTCTCAAGATGAGTTGTTGAACTCGAGTTGTTGTTGAAAGAACTTGGCTTGGGTTTTGATGAACTCGAGTTGCGCAACTCGAGTTATACAACTCGAATTGTAAACTCGGCACACTATAATTCGCCATTTATTTTTAGTTTTACAGTACATACATAGTTTAATTTCTATTAGCTAACGAGTGCCTATTGATGTACCATTGTTAATATAACCAGATCTACGGTTATCCTACCGTAATACCAATATATTGCACCTTACTTTTGAAAAGTCGCGTTGCGTGTTCACAACTCGAGTTGTAAAACTCGAGTTGGGAATACGCAACGCGAGGCACTGTAAGGCGCCATAAGTGATAGTGCATAGATATCAGGTACTTCATACAAAAGAGGAGTAAAGATGTCATCCATATTTTATGACAAGAAAAAGTCCAGTTCTACTGAAATTCAAACGCACCTGCCGTTTTGTGATTATCTGTTTCCTGCAGGGCTACAATCTGCTGTTTAGACTCTGCTAACTCCTTTTCCTGATTGGTCAATGCTTAAACAATAATATGATAATAATAATGGCTTATGTATTGAGAAGGTGTAACAACATCAATATTTTTTTAACTACTATAGAATCATGGCTCATATACTGTTACTACATGAGAAGGAGATATAGAGAAACACAAGAGTATAGACTCGGAACTAGTGCAAAGAGTTTATGGTGAGGAGTAAATTAGTTTTGGTATAAATTTATGAAATAACAACTTTTAAACACACTTTTAAAAACTAAAAAGAAATAGAGTTTTGTGGAAAGAATATTTTCATGGGCTCAGATACTGTTGTTCCAGTAACAGCTTAAGAACTGTAAATCCTACCTGTTGATTTTAGTTTGTCAGCTTTGTGCAGGGCAGCGAATTTTTGGTAAGTGGCTGCATGGGCTACAACAAAGTGAAGATAAATACTTCATTATCATAAAAGGATCAAAAGACAAACCATCTTATGAATAGGAAGCCTTCCCCTTATTTATTATAGCCTCAGGTATATGTGAAAGGAAGCAACTGGTGAATGAGAATCAACTTGTATGGCTGATAAGGACAAATATTATATAAGTCCCTGCTGCAATCCTACCTAATTCCTAATGCTTAAAACATTCCTATTGTATGTTGCACTTATCTTCTCTGAAGCTATAATCAAGTGTACAGTCTCAGTGAGTAATAGACTGAGAACCTGTGTTTAAATTGTTAAAAGATTTGAGTGAAAATATCACATGTTTTCTGCTTGTCTGCTTACTCAAACATTGTGATTCTATATTTAGAAAGAGCAAGAGCTGCTCCATAGGAAAATCTCTACTATAATAAGAGCTGTGTCCGTCTGTCAGAATTACTACTACTATAATTCTAGTAAATAGCTCATGTTTCTATTCAAAACTGTAGTGAGTAATAAGAATATTCATGAATCAGGAGAGTTCAGCTAAGTGCTGACTAATAGCTGCCACAAGGTGTTGAGCTGCTAACATCACTTTAATCCTATCAGTTTTGAATAAGGAATTAAAATACTCAGAGTATAATTATCCAAGAGAGAGCAGAGGTGATGAGTGATTAGCAAGGGCTGAGTGTTGGCTAAAGAGAAGAGGCTGAACTGACAGCATTTAATACAGAGACAGAGCTGAACTGCTTCTACAGCTCACTGCAGTCTCTATGCAAGGAAAATGTAAATGGAATTCCCCAATGTATGTTTACAAAGATACCCTGGGAACAAGCAGAGAGTTATGCAATAGAGTAGTACAAGTGAGTAGATGGTATCACACTGTATAATAATCCTACCTGCTAATACTGGCTGCTTCCAGCTCTTAAGCAGCTCTACCGACCCCTTCGACGCCTGACGCTGTGTTTCTTCTAGAGGGGTTCTAGCGACACAGTTTTTCATACTGAGTAGAGTAGAGACTGTATGAGGAAGGACAGAGGTCAGCATAGACTGTAAAACTGTTGTGTTTCCACATCTGGCTGCCCTGTGTGGTGCTGTATAAAGGTTTATATCCTGTATCTTGAGCAGAGAGACTCTTTGCTCTACCGACAGTTTGATAAGTAAAGTCTCTATTATTTCTGCATATCCTCTCTCTGCAGCCACTGTTAGAGCTGTCCAACACCACCAATCTTGCTCAGCTATTAGCTTATACTTTCTACGAGAAGACACAGTATGTAGCATAAGCTCTACAGACTTTCTATCTCCCTTCTCTACAGCACAGTGCATAGCTGTATAACCCACCTCATATTTCTCAAACAGCAACTCATCTGCTATTCCTCTCAGTGGAGTGAGTAACAGATGAGCTACTTCAGGATGGCCGCGGGAGATAGCCAATAGCAGAGCTGTATACAACTTACTGCCTCTGATAGTTGTTATAAGCTGAAGTAGCTGATCAGGAGGGGTGGTTGTTAAAGCAGTCTTAAGAGAGGTATTGTCAGGAGCTCCACTAGCTCTAATGTATTCCCTAATCCATTGCTCCATCGTCTCCTGTAGAATACTCCACACAGTAAAATATGATAGAGAAAAATGAAGACAAATTGTGACTCAATTGCTGACTCTGGGTGAGCTGATGACTTATAAAGCTGCCAACCATAACAGAGATGCTGCAGGTGAACCCTGAATATCCACAGAGTATAAAAAGGAGACTAGGATATGATACTCAGAGCTGGGAAATCAAGCATCAACATTCCTGCTATTTGCTCTCTCATGTGTTGAAATAATGGGAATAAACTCAGTAAAATTTTTATAATGACAAATCAGGAGACAGCAATAAGATTCATAGTCTCCTACTTTAAACACTAATTTCCTGTAAAACTGGTGACTAAATACAATCAGTGGCCTGCAGCTGATTCTGATCAGAATAAAGGCAAGAGAAGCAGTTAAAAACTCCAGTTTCAGAGCTCCTCATTCTATTCATAAGAGGAATATGACATATTTACAGTAGGAAATATTTGCAGGTACAAAATGACTGAGGAATGAAACCAGAACCTCCTGACCTTAACTTGACCTCACCAGAGGATAGACTTTATGAGTCTCCTCAGGGTAGAGAGTGATAGTCTCAGGAGGTCAGAGTTATATTATAATCACACCGACTCGGTGTCTCTCCTCATCTAATCTATTGTTCCCAGTAAGTATAATATCAACAGATGCTAATATATAATAGAGAAGCTATACTTACTTGTAGGTGCTCTGTAGTTGATATGCTAGCTGGTTGATCCTTGTCTTTTATAGCTTGAAAATGTCTCCGCCCCTCATTCAATAATATCCCTCTTGATTGGCTGAAACAAATATAACTTATCCAATAACATAATAGTTTGCCGGCAAGAATGACAGTGAACAGTCAACCTTGTATTAATATTGAGTAATGTACACAGGAAACAATATTTAAATAATTCATCGTGTGAGTCTATTATATATTGTAGAGTCCTTTCAACAAATATTTAGTATAAATTTTCAAGTATAAAGTTTAAGAAGATTAAAAGATTTTTGTCCCTCAAAATTATGAAGTTTTCTGTTAACTCATACTCACGTTTGAGCAACATTTATATCTTACAATAGTAAAGTAGTTGCGTCAAAGTCCACTCAATACTTGGATCTGCTATGAGAATTCCGGTTAAATTTGAGCATGAGTGGACAAACAAATTGATCACAATGAGCACATTGTTTAGGGTTTAAATAAAAATATAGTGTCTTTTTAATATACAATGTCCTTGAGAGTATAACACTAATACCCAAATTTCCTCGCAATGGTGAATATGCCTGACTCCCTATTTTCAAATGATATGTAAGTTAAAGCATAAATTTGATTGGTTGATGATAATTACTGGAGACAATCCTAGCTGAAGATGTGTACCTAATCTAGTTCCATTTTCAACTTTCAAACACTATCGACTGCGGTGAGAACTTTTGTGATGCGGAGTAACAATGAAATTACAGTAGAGATGCTTGGAGAGCCAACAGTATCAGTTGATCCACATTATAAACTTCATACTAATGTGTGGTTGCTGAAAGAATGGGCATTCACAGTATGTATGAATGGCTGGTTTACAAGTAATTATATCATGGAAGTAAAGCCGGGTTCCCATATACTTCGCGAAGCACCGGCGACAAACCGCAGGCTATTAGCGATGAAATGGGAACGTATGCGCCGAGGATCGCCGAGGACCGCCGGTAGTTGCCGGCGGCATCGCAATAGTTTAGCGCTGTTCAAATTTCGCAAACGGCCGCAGGCAAAACCTTCCCGAAATGCATTGTACGGGTAAAGGTCACCATTATAGGAACTGCATGGTGAGCGAACATTTAATTTGATTACGCAATTCTGTTTACGATATTATTAACGATGTCGCTTTTATGTGAACATTAAACTGCGCCGAGCACCGCAAGTGTTTTGCTGCGCGATATTACCGCCGGTGCTTTGCGACGTATATGGGAACCAGGCTTAAATGTGCAGTAGACTGCAGTGGGCACTACACGGTTGGAGCTCAGTTGTGGTAGCAGTAAATGTCTACTGTGCATCAGAAGTTGTAATGTACAGCCAAGTTACAACGTGCTATGTACAACATTGTAATGACACAGGGCAGTCATAAACATAGATGTAGCCAATCGAAAACAATATAGATTAATGGAGATAGTCATAGGCATAGATGTAACTTATCAAAAACAAGTAGGATGAACTAAGATAGTCGTAAACATAAATGTAACCTTTCGAAAACAAATAGAGATAAATGTAGATAGTTGTAAACATAGATGTAACCTATCAGAAACAAAGAGAGATGAATGTAGATAGTTGTAGACATAGATGTAACCTATCAGAAACAAAGATAGATGAATGGAGAGAGTAGTAAACATAGATGTAACCTATCAAAAACAAAGAGAGATGAATGAAGAGAGTAGTAAACATAGATGTAACCTATCAAAAACAAAGAAAGATGAATGAAGAGAGTAGTAAACATAGATGTTACCTATCAGAAACAAAAAGAGATGAATGTAGATAGTTGTAAACATAGATGTAACCTATCAGAAACAAATGGAGATGAATGGAGAGAGTAGTAATTATAGATGTAACCTATCAAAACAAAGAGAGATGAATGAAGATAGTAGTAAACATAGATGTAACCTATCAGAAACAAAAGAGATGAATGTAGATAGTTGTAAGCGTAGATATAACCTATCAGAAACAAAGAGAGATGAATGGAGAGAGTAGTGAACATAGATGTAACCTATCAGAAACAAAGAGAGATGAATGAAGAGAGTAGTAAACATAGATGTAACCTATCAGAAACAAAGAGAGATGAATGAAGAGAGTAGTAAACATAGATGTAACCTATCAGAAACAAAAGAGATGAATGTAGATAGTTGTAAGCATAGATATAACCTATCAGAAACAAAGAGAGATGAATTAAGAGAGTAGTAAACATAGATGTAACCTATCAGAAACAAAGAGAGATGATTGTAGATAGTTGTAAACATAGATGTAACCTATCAGAAACAAAGAGAGATGAATGGAGAGATGAGTAAACATAGATGTAACCTATCAAAACAAATAGAGATGAATGTAGATAGCCGTGTGATCAGAATGAGGAGTTGTGAGTATCGATCCATTGTAAGACGAGTTAAGATAGACGCAAGAATGCTATCGAATAATACCCTATAAATCTGCAAATTTATAAGTTACATAATAAAAAATTATCTAAAGCTACAAATATAATACACTCAAAAACAAGTAACATAAATGAACCATATATAACACGAGCAAAAATAAAAATTAACATTTTTGCAACAAAAATATTTGCATCGTTTGCTCGACCAGTTGCCATCTGATCGTTGCTTTCGATGGAACAAACATCTTCTGATTGTTTACTACCTTACACAATATCTTCTGACCTCAACTCTTCTTCGGCACTGCTATGCTAGTAAATATTACCATCCGAATTATTGTTTTGGCAGAGTATAACTTTTACGCATAGAATTTCCCACAAATACCAATAAACTTTATAAATAAATAATAATAATTCTTTAGTCGGATGGGCGCGAGGCAAACTTTTAGCCTAAAACTAGTTGTTCATATACCATCGTAAATGTAAACCATTTTTCAGATCCATATAAGTATCAAGACTGCGTTGAACAAGGAACTACTATTATCCTGATGTAGTTATTGATTATTTCTATGGTGTTGCTACCAAAGTCTTAACAGATCAGAAGTGTTCGATAAGCCAATGCTAGCAGTACAGTATGGTAGTGAAGGAGATGCCTATAACTGAGGCTTATTGTGAGGAAAAAAAGATATTTTACCTTTACAAAGAGAATGGCACAACTCCAGCTCTACAAATGCTAGTAGCAAAGGATAGCAGTAAAGGAGTTGATTAACTCTTAGTGAGGTATATTATGAAGAAAACAAGTTGTCTTGCCTATTGATGTAGAATGCCACAACTCCCACTACTCCAGAATATTCATTACAGGAGAATAATCAGCTATACATCTATATCAGTCTGTTATCTGAGAAGGGAGGAACATTACCCATGGTTATTCATAGACAGGAGAAAGACTGATATTGGAAGAAGGCAAGAAAGAGATGCAACAAGGAGAAGGACTATCAGTAACACTTTTCTATGGAGCGGCTCCTCGGGTACTATTAATAATAGATAACACAGATAATAAAATTTTAGCCGATAAAAATGTTAAAGTTCAGTAAAATGGATATAAATACTAAACACTCGATCTCGCTTAGTTTGGCGTTATTTATTATTAATCATTGAAAAAATGATTACAGTACGTACTGCACATAGTACATTGTAAAGTTACATTTTGATGCAGATCACAACCACTGAGTATACCAAAGTTACTGTAGATACCTGTAGTTACAAAGGTTAACATATTATTTTTGTTATAAATCTTTAAAATGGACATATATATATATATATATATATATATATATATATATATAAAATAATGATGGCTTTTACCAGGGGTTGTTTGCATTAGATATTTACAATGAACTGCTAAAGAGATACAACAAAGAGAAAGAGCATTGGTCACACTGGAGAAGAAGAAATGATGTACTAGGATGAACATAGTAGGTCTGTTGAGGAGGTAGAAAAAGGAAGTTGAAACTTACACTTTTGAAGCTGTAAGAGAATAAGGAGAAAAGTTCAAAGAAGTTGGGATGACTGTAGACTGTGAGCCAATGAATAGTCATAGTATGAGAGGTCTGTAGCTCAAGTATCTAGTCAGTGTCGAGTAGAGAGATCCAACAGATTTAAGGGTAGCCAGAAATTTCCTTCCAGTTTCTTTTCTTTAGAATAAAAAAACTGAAGGGGTGGCACGTGACCTGGACATAAACAGAATAAAAAGATGCTAATGAATCAGGAGAGATGAAATTCCTAAACTAGAGACAGAGCCACCATGGGAAATATAAAATGAATGTTAAGATGAACGTGAACAAGAACCAAGCTAACAAGAAGAGATACATGTACTACTTGACTTCCTGTCCAACAGACCTGCTTACGAATACAATCAAATAGACCCTGAACATGACTGTCAGTCACTCAAATTACATGAATATGGAATAATAACTTAATGTAAACATTAAAAGCATTTCTAATCCTCTGACAGTGCCTAGAAATACTTCTATTGTCTGACTATGGGTTGAATAGTCAGGTTACTGACTATGACATGAACAAAGATTTCCTACTGATACAAATAACTCAGCAAGTCGATTGAGGAAATAATAGCTTAACAGCACTGTACAGGTTGAGGGATGGGTCTGTATGTTGAGATTGAAGGTGTGTTATTGGTACTGAGTCTGTATACTTATTTACCTGATGAGAACTTATTACCATCAGAACAAATATGTAGCCAGAGACAGTATTGAATACACTGACTCCTAGCAGACATCAGCCATTTACATGTAAGTATACCCGGGAACTAAGATGTCTTACTTTATTAGAAATATAGATTATGTGTGGGTGCTGAATTGAATAGGAAGATAGGTAATGAAGTTATAAAAAATTAAACAAAAACTCATTAAAAAAATCATTTAAAATTTAAATGAACTATTATTGACTATTATAAAATCCCTACTGTGCATTGATAAGTACTCACTGCTGTCCATATGTGAAATGCACTACAGTTGCAGTTTATTCTATGTATGGATATCTATGCAGTTCCATCAACGGTACAAAACAGTGGTAAGCGTGCCACAATAATGCGGTATATCAGCTATGTCTATGAATCATGGCAGACGAAGCAGGTATTTGCTGATAGTAACCTGAAAGTATCTCTCAGCTATGGTGACATGACAAGCTAAGCAGGTGGCAGCTAAACAACAGGTCCTGCAGGTGAATAGATATCAGCTGAATTATAATGTAGAGAAATTTTAGGATAATGTGAAATGCTCTACATGTATATATTTCATTTTTAGTGTGTTGCATCTGTTTGTGTTCTGAACATTTAATTTTGTTTTTGCTGAATGTTTTAATAAGTTTCATATATACTTCAGATTGAACTAATAAAAAGTATTCATATGCATTTTCAGTAGGGATCTTTTTTATTATTTGGTTATTCATCCTCCACGGTTGACCCCCAAAGTTATAGCTGCAGAGCTCTAGAGTTATAGCACACTCAAATAATTACAATAAAATCACATAGCATGAGATTCATAAAACATCCGAGTATGAAAATGAACCAGCGATCATCATCACGCTGGTTTAAAATGACAAAACAGGGGCGTGATATGATTGGTGCATGAAATAACAGGGCTACCGCATTACAGGACAAATGCGTGACAAGACACATGCAATACAGAACACACCCATGTCAGGGCAAGAGCATGACATAAAAATAGTAAGACAGGACGAGTGAATGACAAAAGGGCTAGTGCGTGAAATGACAAGTGCATGACAGAAAAAGTACGTGACAGGACAAGTACGTGACAGGACTGGTACGTGACAGGACAAGTGCATAACAGGACCGGTGCATGACACCATAAATGCAAGAGAGGACAAGCAAATTATATACATAAAAGGGCTAGTGCATGACCGGACGAGCGCATGACCGGACGAGCGCATGACCGGACGAGCGCATGACCGGACGAGCGCATGACCGGACGAGCGCATGACCGGATGAGCGCATGGCCGGACGAGCGCCAGACCGGACGAGCGTCAGACAGGACGAGCGCCATACAGGACGAGCGCCAGACATGAAGAGTGTCAGAGACGACGACTCACACACGACGAGTGTCAGACACGAAGAGTGCCAGACACGACGAGTGCCAGACACGACGAGTGCCAGACACGACGAGTGCCAGACACGGCGAGTGCCAGACACGACGAGTGCAAGACAGGACGAGTGCAAGACAGGACGAGTGCAAGACAGGACGAGGGCATGACAGGACGAGGGCATGACAGGACGAGAGCATGACAAGACGAAGGCATGACATAATAGGTGTATGACATGACAAGTGCAAGACATGATAGAACAAGTTAGGGGGATAAACTTAGCGATTAGAATGCCTTGCAATACTCACCGATGGAGAAGTTTAGAAGAGTGTGCTTGCCAGTGTACTTCAGAAGGACTTGTGTTTTTTGTGGTTGAGCTGACAACTGCCCGAGGTATATAAGAGCCAAAAAACTCAGGCTTTCTACCTGCAAAAACAAACTCATTTCAAACTCATCAAAATGTAAAGTACTATGATTCTGATTATACTAAACATCGAATTCCAGAAATTTTGTTTCTTTTTATTGTTTGTTAGATGATTTTAGAGGGTCAAGGGTATTTAAAAGGTATGATGAAGGGTGCACACTGTGCAGGCAGGTCCACACACATGCTGTGGATTTGCATCATATATAAAAATAGTTTTGTTTTTAAAGGAACCTCTTGACTATCTTGACCTCATCAGGATATTTACTCATTGAATAGTTCTGGTAAATACATTAGCTATGAAGGTTGTTTTAAAGTAAATGATCACAGTTCAGGATCTAAAACCTTATCAATGTTCATATTGAGATATTGCTATGTATGTCTGTGAAACCGATACTTTGTGTGACATGCAATATTTTGACAATAAGAGCAACCTATAAACACTCCCATGTCATGTTCAGTATATGACAAAAGTGAGGAAACAAGGAGAAGATAAAACTATAAACCAGTTTCAATTATTGTTTCCCTATTTTCTTCCCATTCTTCATGCCAACCTGTTTATCTGCAATCTTGTGCGACTTTTATGCGCAAAGTTTATTTTAGTTAACCATATCTCAACTATGAGGATCTTTCAGAAAGCCAACCAGTGTATCAAGTACTGGGTCTGTTTCACTGTGAACTATAGTCTAACATTTGGACAAACAGTTATTTGCCCAATAGCTACGGGGACTGTTTTTATCGCTGTAGATTATCACTTTATTCCAAGCCATAGAGATAAACATCAACTTTTAGTAGTTCTTAGGCGTCATTGTTATTATCATCGGAAAAAATATTCTTGTTAACAATTTTTCTAAAGGTTTGCAAAATGTCAAGGTTATCCAAACATCCACTTGGCGATGGCCCATGAAAAGCGTAGAAACCTTCGGATAAACTTAAAATAAAATCAGCAAAATTGATTTTTGTTAAAACGCTCAAAAGAAAAATGTCTTTTTTCTGACCGTTTTAACTGAGATCAAGTTTTGCCTATTGTAATCTGAAAACATCCTGCCAGTCACATTACCTTAAAAACAAATCTCAAATAATAGCAAAATGTTTATACTTTCCGATAAAAAGATTTTAAACGGTACACGAGAGGTCCTGTTGAAGACCTACATGAGAGCAACCTGTTAGGGGTTACACTGCCCCCAAACCTCCAGGTTTTCATAACTAGTCGCTTAAGATTTGCCGCCCCAATTTGCAACCAGGGAGTACAGGCCTGCTTTCCAAATTCCAAATATTGTGACATAAAAATATTACTATCATATAAGCTCTCAACCTTAAGAGGTCGTAAAATTAACTGATGGGTTTAATATGGGTTATTTTTACCAAAAACCTAAAGCGAATGTGATGGCTGCCCAACACAGTATAAGTACAGTTAAAAATACATCTATCAGGATTTTTAATAGTGCTCACAGGGTTCCCTCATTCATCAAAGTTAATGGGAACCAGCACCCTCACGATAGGTGAAAATCTGCCATGCAATCTCATCCCTATATGTACTTTTGTAAAAATTTTAATAATATCAATATTCATTAACCCGGTTTTAAGTAATAAAAAGTCAAAATATAATGCTATTGATACAGTATAAGTGTAAATTCCTTCAGCCACAGCCTTTTTGCCACAGACAGTGTTTTTTTCAATATACTAGAAATACTCTTTTTTGTTTGTAGGCGGGTTTCCTTTTTCTTATGTTCATTAGTTGATTTTGAAGGTCAAGGGCACTTGAAAAACATGATGTAGTGGATGCACAACTAGTCTGCAGGTTCATACTTTACAAATTATGACAGGAAAAACTGAATCATGACCACTGCTATCTTTGTGATGCTCATTGATAGATTTCCCAGGGTCAGAGTATGAGAGAAATTCATGTATTTTAGTTATTTAGTTCAATTTAATTTGAAAGTGAATATTTTTATTCACAAAATAATGTCCACAAAAGCATAATTGAGAGCTAGTGAGGCAACAAATACTATGAATCACTACACAGTGAATAAAAGTCTCCTCCGAACGTTCAAAGGAATAGATTTAGCACAGGGATACTGAAAGCCAATAGCTAGGAGTTATCCTCTCCATATTGAATTTGGGGTTAGTAAACAACACAATGACTACTTCACCGATCAGGTGATGACCAGTGCATGGATACAGTGTAAACTGTTTAACCTTCACTAAATACCTTTGATATACATAATAGCCTGCAAACCATAAACACTGACCAGGATCTTAAGCAAGGTTTCTTAACCTAACATCATGAATCAATATTTACTAGTACCTGTAAATGTAATAATAAAATACATATATCTGACAAAAGGTAAGTAAATAAAACTTCCTTTATAAAAATGCACTCTTGAATAAAAGAATCAACTTCTACATATGTAATTCAAATTACTAATATATTTCTTATTTAATAATTTTTATTTTGTATTTTATCCAAACTTCTAATTCTAAAAGTCCAGTGTCCAGTATCAATAAATCATCATTTTTCAAATGTCATTTTCACATACTTTTTTCTGACGTAAAATGCAAAGTGTACAAAATCTGCACAATTAATCTGAACTGCTAAAGAAGTTCTCGATTAGCGCGGGTGTTAGTGTCGATATAACAAACTGAATGTCATGAGATCGAGTCCCGTGAAAAGCAATCATTTACCCTGACCTCTAACTCTGACCTCAGACATACAGACATACACAGATTTCCCTATAGTAAAAACTGCAGCATTTTTGCACCTACGTTATTGTAAAATCTTTCACAAATTATTTTTAATTGTGAGACATTTACAATTGGAACCCATATAGCATACAGATACTTCCGATGTATTGAGAAACCCAAAAGCACTCGATGCATAGAATATAATAAGGTACATATTTCCATGTTATCACATAACTCAACATAATCTAACATAATGACAATATACATGCCTAGAGAGCAATCACAACTTGGCAGTACAGTTGAGGCTAAAGACTCTACAGGCGACTAAGTGCAGGCAACTCTCAAACTGGCACAGATAGACCTGTTAGTTAAGTATGGAGTTGATTAAAATAACAGGAGTCTTATATGCGCCTATCAGCAAGCTCAGCAATCCTTAGCCGTGACTCTTTGAGTGATATCAGGTTGGTTAGGTAGTTGGTCCACCCTATGATTATAAGGAACTCTGTAATGCTCTGAATGACTAGAGTCGGTAGCTTTTGTATGATTAACTGTATCTTTGGCTTCAAGTGTTATGAATAAAGTAACTGTTAGATGCAAAAATGACTCGAAAATGATTGTGATTAAGTTAAGTCAGAGTGGGATATTGAAATCTACAAAACACAAAATGCTATCTCACACTGATGTCAAACTGTTGCTATTGAAGATATGATTGCACCATTGAAGTCATTCAAAGAATATTAGAACCGATATGAGGCTAAAACATCAGCTACAATTTGATGTACAGTGTGTCTTGGTAGACTAGCCCTGGTCAGTGATATAAGCGTTTGAATGAAATCATACTTAACGCAAAGACGCGCCTAATGCCCGTTCTCCTCAGACCCGTTAAATAAACTTTATTAACGATATCAGGCATAATTATTTGCCTATGTCTAAGTCATGTTTGTGAGTTTCAGCATTTTAAGCTTTTCCGGGCGTCATACAAAAGCGTATGAAAAAATGCGAAGTGTTATATCGTGGGTTACGACTGACCGAACAAAGTTTCGTCTTGTCACTGCCTATTTCCGTCTACCTCGGGTACCAGTTTGCTCGCTTTTACATTTGTTACTTACAAGTAAATATTGCAATGATAATATTAGTTGTCTACTCAAACGAACATTATTGATTGTTAAATTTTAACTAAATAGAGAATACTGTACCAAGCGGGTGTGTAAACTAATTACATCAATACTTTAAGTTATAGCCCAACGGCTGCAGTCATTCAGTAAGAGTAGATTGTATTTCAATCAGTGAATTGTTCTAGGGTGTTCTGATTTAAATAGCCTATAACATTTTATTCAATTTATTAGAATTTGCATAACTCAAAGAACACTGTTCAAGAGTGCAAAATTTTGTGCAACCGTGACTGTTGATTGCAAGAAGTTCGGCTGTAGGCCTGATACCAATAATATTAATTGTTTATCAATCAATTAATATTTGTTAAATGTTTCTTTTTTTGCTGTATAGGTATAGATACTGTGATGCTGTAATGAATGCCAATGATTAAGCAAGCCTAATTGCTTACAGCAAACCCCGATACATAGTGGATTTCTATGTCTGTTTTCAATTTGCGTTTATTTAGTTTAGACCCAGGAAAGGTAACCATCTGAGTTGATATCAATAGGTTGATTATATATCAAAATGTTTCATTGACTTTAACAATGCACCTCAAAAGAGTGATATATCAAGATTTGTAACTGAACTATCATAACAGAAGGCTATGCCGAAATATGCTACTGTAATTTTAGATTTCCTAGGTGTAGTTGGTATGCATATATGGTAATCACCCACCTAATAACTCATAAGGTTACAATAGTTTCTGTGATGATGAGAAAACAAGGTGGTATTTTAAAAAGCAATAGTAGAAGCTTCTAAACGGTGCATCTGTGTGCCTCATATTATTTACAATCCATAGCCTAAGTTCTTTGTCATAATTTAGTGTTAGTAGATTAGGGTAGCCAACCACCCGCTGTATAGCATGTGTGTTAGGAGAAAGCTGCAAATATTTTCATTAGATTGATTCGCCAGTTGTCCTTTATTATCCTTCTTGGAATTTTGTTCATTGTCAACACAAATCCATAAACATGTTCATTGAGAACAATTGTCCTTTAATATGAACTTACACAATACTTTAGTAGATTTCATCTGAAGTTATCAGCATTTTTAAATATGAATATAAATGTTATATTTTATAAATATTTTTAAATCTTTAAATATGAACTTACACAATATTTTATTAGATTTCATCTGAAGTTATCAGCATTTTGCTAGTTTTATATTCACAAACGCAAATAGTGATGTCATTTGGCATGTATTTTTCTTTTGAGGATTTTAATTGCATTCTAGTTTTGTCTATGTTAATTTTGAAGCACCCTGGTAGTCAGATAACTTCAAAGTTAAGAAACAATCTCAATTGATAGAGAATTACTGATACTTTCTGATAGAATATAATAAGATTTTGTGAAAGTTCATCTTGAAAGCATGTGAAGGTGGGTTTTTGAGATTTTAATCAGACAGACATTAGCACATTTTTACCATATATGGTCAATTGATATTGGCATAGCTTTTTCACTTTCAATAAACTCGGTTGGTCTGTTTTTATAATGCTTTTTCACTCGAGAAATTATTATCATCGCGGAACATCATTCTTATTATACTAGAGCAGTAAAGTGTTGTACGTCATTTTTCCAATGACGGTAAATACCACTTGGAGAAACATGGTTTTTATGATCATTTCTATGGATAAAAGATGGTTGTGTTGAAGTACTAAACTGACTGTCGATGATTTGATCCTCTGGCTGCACAACAGTTTTGAAGTGCTTCATTATGTTCAGTTTTGGAGTGAAGTGCCACTGATCATCAGTGTGACTCGCTTTATGATTACAGCTATAGAGTTATTAGAATTATGACTTGACATAATCACAATTATTCTAGAAGATTCTATAGTGCAGTATTTTGAGTCATTTTCACATTTAAAGGTTATTTAATTCATAGCACCATAAGCCAAAGATACAGTTAATCATACAAAAGCTACAGAATCCAGTCATTCAGAGCATTTCAGAGTTCATCATAATCATAGGACAGACCAACCACCCAACCAACCTGACATCACTCAAAGAGTCATGGCTAAGGATCGCTGACCTTGCTGGTAGGCACATTACAGACTGTCTCTATTATTTTTATTAATCGCATAATTATTTAGCTAGTGTTTTTGTGCCTGTTTGTGAGTTGTCTGCACTTGTTACCATTAGCCAACCATATGACGCGTTGTATTTACTCTCAAGGCATGCAAATTGCAAGAAACTGTTGGATTATGTTGGATTATGTGATATTGAGAAAAAACAATTGTTTAGTTATTTTCCTTGTGTTGATACAATTGAATTGTTCCCATTTCAGATCTGAAAGAAAATACTTAATAATCAGGTTTGTTCATTGTACTGCAGCTTCATGATAATGGAGGGCTTGTAGCACACGATATTTTATAATTTTAATAAATAGATGCAGCATAACTATAGTTCGAGCTAAAATTAAAGTGTCATTTTTGGCTCGCCTTTACATAATTAGACACTAAGGCTATCCCTATTATGTGTTTTAAAGGATCTGACGATATAGCTTCTGCAATTTGAAATTGTAAATTCTCTTATTTGATTTTTTTAACATTTAGCCGTCTGTCATTGAATAATAATATATATTTTCAGGTATAACTTCTGTTCTAACTAAACAAGTTGCCATAGCAATAAAATTATCACATCAGTCTTATTTTACTAAATAATGTGTAAATAAAAACTTGGTCTGTCATTAGAGATCATTTACTAATAATGGACAATGTTTAGTGAGAGTGCCTTTAAATATCCTATGTATTAGGTGCTTTTGAGTTTCTCTATACATCGGAAGTATTTGTGGGCCATTTTGGTTCCAATTGTAAATGTTTTACAATTGAAAAAAGTTTGAGTTAGATTTTGCAATTACGAAGGTGCAAAAATGAGGCAATTTTTACTATAGTAAAATCCATGTCTGTCTGTATGTCTGAAGCCAGGGTCAGAGGTCAGAGTAAATGATTGCTTCTCACGGGACTCGATCTCGTAACATTCAGTTTGTTATATCGACACCGACATCTGCGCCAATCAACCTCCTTTTCAGTGTTTCAGATTAATTGTGCACATACATATTTTCTGCATTTAATAAAAGGAAAAGTAAGTGGAGATAATATCAATGAAGATGATTTCTATGTCAACCTGATGATCTTCCATGACACACTGGACTTCTCTAGAGTTACAGGTTTGGATGAAACAGTAAATAAAAAATATCAAATATGAAATATGTTAGTAATTTGAACTAAAGGTTGAGTTTGTGATTGAATGAAGGCATTTTTATAAAGGAAGTTTTATTTACTTACCTTTCGTCAGATATAAATTAATTTATTATTACATTTACGGGTAGTAGTAAATATTAATTTGAGGCAATAAGTTAAGAAACCTAAACCTAAGAACCTAAGAAACCTACTATGTATATCAAGTGTGTTAGGTGATGGTTAAACAGTTTTCACTGTATCCATGAACTGGTCATTGTCTAATATGTATTGTAATTATCATGTTGTTTACTAAACCCAAAAGTCGATATGGAGAGAATAACTCCTAGCTGATGTTTATCTATAGTCCTGTGCTAAATTTATGCCATTGGATACTTCTGAGGACATTTTTAATCACTGTGTTGTGATTCATAGTAATTGTTCCCTCACTACTTCTTAAAGGCATCTAATGAACATAACTAAAATAGAAAGCCTTTTACAAATAATAAAAAGTTATCTTATTACACTGAAAAATCAGACAATAATATCTGTAGTAAGGGAATGTGGGCTGAATGAATCTACGCATCTACCATGTAATCATTATAAAAAAGCATGATCGATGTCTTTTTAAAAGTACTTAATAATATTTATACTGTGTTGGGCAGCCATTGTACATCATATTTAGGTTTTTGTTGACACTAACTCGTAGTAACCACAGCGGTTAATTTTACAACCTCTTAAGAATAAGATATGAGTAATATGTTTGTATCACAATACCTGTAAATGCTTTGTATAAGTATGAGAACTGAGCATTAACAAAGTAGCTAGCCAATTATATCCTTGTTTGCAGAAGCTGGACCAATCACCATTGAGATTTGCCTGAGCAGTCACCAGTCAATAGGCAAGGTGATTGAAGCTCTTATACGGTTGTTGGAGATCATTGTAGAGATAAGCCGAGTTTTATACAGCCTTCTCATACCAGCCACAAGGTGAGCAGATGTTTACCAATTGCAATTTTTATTTAATCTCTAGTATCACCCATTAGTTCAATACTAAAATGATTGTGGATATTTTACTATATTATATTGTGGCTCTACATGTTTATGCTAGTCTGCGCCTTCTTGACTTCAGTGAAATTATTTTGCAGTAATTGTCAAGGTTAAATTCTTACTAGAATGAAGCAAAATCGTGTTTTGTCTTCCACTTCAATGAATCGCTCATGTTTATTTGTCCAGGTGTTAGACTAGTTCACAGTGAAACAGACCCAGTAGTTTATATGCAGGATGGCTTGCACCTTTCTAAATACCTGATATTACAGCTTAGGGAGGTTTAAATGCTTCCAAAGGTTTGCCGAATATTAGAATTTTTTGTTTCAGAAAATGGTATCCACTTGCTGATGTGATAAGTTTTAAGACATTCAGGGTTACGATATGTTTAACTAAAACGAATTTTTCACATAAGTCTCACAAGATGGCATATGATGACCTAAGCTTAGGCTTGTGGACATTGTTGTTGCTCGATATGTCATTTCATTTTCATTTCATAGTATCTCATACCATCTCATACCACTACATTTCATACCACTACATTTGATACCACTACATATCATACCATGCCTTCTCTTACCATGCCATCTCATACCACGCCATTTTACACCATTTCATACCATGCCAGTTCATATCATGCCATCTCATACTGTGTCATCACTTACCATGCTATCTCATAGCTTTCCATCACTTACTGTGTCATCTCATACCATGCCATTTCATACTACTACATCTCATACCACTCCAAATTATGCTATGTCATATCATACTACTCCATTTTATACCGTGCCATCTCATACCACTATATCTCATACCACTCCATCTCATACTACTCCATCTCATACCATGCCATCTCATACCATGCCATCTCATACCATGCCATCTCATACCATTCCCTCTCATACCACTCCACTTTTCACAATGCCATCTCGTACCATGTCTTCACTTACCATGCTATCTCTTATCATGCCATCTCTTACCATGCCATCTCTTACCGTGCCATCTCATACTATGCCATCTCGTACCATTCTATCTCTTATCATGCTATATCATACCATTACATATCATACCATTACATATCATACCATTACATATCATACCATTACATATCATACCATTACATATCATACCATTACATCTCATACCATTACATCTCATACCATGCCATCTCATACCGAGTATGATTACATATAAAAACAGCAAACTTTAAATGTTCGTCTCTATGCATGTCTTTCAAGGTTCAAATTTAGTATAGTGCATGAGAGCTCAGGTTCTCTATCACTATTCATATTCAGAGGCAGGGATTTTAGCTTGTTTAACTAATCACTTGTCTAATATTGTCTATTAACTGTTTTAGCATCATAGAGTGTGTTTCTTCATGCCATGACAATAACAATCTGGTTTTCCTGTTTTGAAAACTACTTAGAAATGGAATTGTTGAGCCAAAAGATTTTTATTGGCTACATGTGATTGCCAACAAAGCTGTTTCATGAGAAACAAAATTTTATTGGCCTAGCTAATGTGGGGGCTTCGCAATGAAAAGAACAGTGAAACCCTATTAATAAGTCGGTACATCAGCTCACGGTCTGTATACTTATATAACCGTGAAAACTGATACATCGGCTTACCATAGCAAAAGAGTTGAGAAACTTGGTCTTACATCAGTATTTGATCTTTGCAGGCTATTACGCATATGTATATGAAGTGTGTTAGGTGAAGGTTAAGCAGTTTTCACTGCATTCGTGTACTGGTCATTGCCTAATCTGTATAGTAGTTGTCATGTTGTTTACTAACCCCCAAAGGCAACATGGAGAAGATAACTCCTAGCTGTTGTCTATCCGTAGCCCTGTGCTAAATTCATGTTTGACTTTTTGAGGACATTTTTAATCATTGTGTTGTGATTCATAGTAGCTGTTGCTTCAATAATTCTCTGTTCTGTTCTATTGGGTACTCGGTACTTCATGAACAAAATATTTATTCCAAAATTAAATTGATTTAAAATACCTAAAATACATAAGTCTCTTTCATACTCTGACCCAGTGAAATCTTTCAATGAACATCACTATTATAGCAGTTGTCATGGTTCAACGTCTCTCCTGTTACCTTTCTTAAAGTGTAAACTGACAAACTGCTTGTCCACCCCCTTCATAATGTCTTTTAAATGTCCTTGACTTTCATCGGTTTGACGGTTTCCCTTCATCATTTCTTTTGAAATGATGAAGGGAAACCATTGCCATCATAGACAACGGTTTTTGTGGCTAGTAGACCAACTTGTTTGTCTAGACCGCCTTTTGCCAATGCATTTTACACAAAGTATGTGTTTCACAGACGTACATAGCCGTGGCTCAATATGAACATTGGTATTGTTTGAAATCTTAAACTGTGATAAACAACTTTAAAA
Source organism: Watersipora subatra (assembly GCF_963576615.1). Lineage (NCBI taxonomy): Eukaryota > Metazoa > Bryozoa > Gymnolaemata > Cheilostomatida > Watersiporidae > Watersipora > Watersipora subatra. Next base: position 53,041,320 of record NC_088713.1, read on the forward strand.
TAACCTTCATAACTAATATATTTACTAGAACTATTCAAGGGGTAAATATCCTGATGAGGTCAAGCGAAGGTCCTTCAAATGAACATCTAGATATATGCTTAATGTCAGGATTTACAGTTCAGAATGATTAAAATCCTAATAATTCATATTTTGTAAAATTTTTCCACTAGTTTGAAATTAGTTTGATTTGTGCAGGTTGAAAGCCTGAGTTGCTTGGCTGTTATATACAATGGGCAGTTGTCAGCCCAACCACAAGAAACACAGCCCATTCTGAAGTACACTGGCAAACACACTCTTTTAGACTTCCCTGACAACCCATCAGTGAATATAGAATTGAATTCTAATCATTGAGTGAAGTGTCAACTTGTTTGGTAATGTATCTGCTCTGTCATGCCACATACTAACCCTGTCATGTCCTTGTTTGGTCATTTTATGTTCTTGTTTGGGCATGTCCTGCGCTTTGCACTTGTCATGCCATGTAATTGTTCTCCTTTGTAATGCCTGATTCCCATATACGCCGCAAACACCAGCGACCGCACCACATGCTATTAGCGGTGAAATGGGAACCTACGCACCGAGGACCGACGGTAGTTGCCGGCGGCAATGCCATAGCCAAAACCTTCCCGAAATGCACTGTAGAGGTGAAGATCAGCATTATTAAAAAGGCACAGAGAGCGACCATTTTAGGTCGTTATTGGTGATGCATCTTCTTGTGAACATAAGCGGCCGAGCGTCCCAAGCGTTTTGCTGCGCAATATTACCACCGGAGGCTCGCATTCGATGCCAGGCTTGACGCAATCGGGATCAGGCTTCATGTACTTGCCCTGTCATTTTATTTTATTATTCTGTTATTTGTGATATGTAATTTTAATTATTGTCAGTCGATCGTCTCTTAGTAACTTAATTCTAAGATGTTTTATGAATCTCATGCTAAGTGATGTTATTTTACTTATTGGTCTGTGCTGTAACTCTATAACTCTGCAGCTATAACTCTGGGAGTCAACTGTGGGGAATGAATGTCACATTTATAAAAAGACTGTCACTGGGAAGGCTTATGGAAACCTTATTAAGTACAATCTGAAGGATATCTGAAGCTTATTAAAACACTCAGAACACAAATTGGCACTTAACGAACTAAAATTAACTTTTAGCATTTCATATTATCTCAAGTTTTCTTTACACTATATTTTAGCTGATGATTTACTATCCACATTCGGGACCTGCTGGTTAGTGCCACCTGCTGAGCTTGTCTTGTCACCACAGCTGAGAGATGCATTCAGGTTACTATCTCCAAATACCTGCTTCGTCTGCCATGATTCCTAGACATTCACACCAGGCAATGCACATGCTCTCTCCTTCACCACTCAGCCAATCAGGTAAGCTGTTACTGATAGTACATGTACTTGATAAAAGTTTCAAGCTATGGAGCTTAGTGCTAGTCAAGCTAGTAACAATGATTTACTGCTACTAAAAACTCTAGATTCAATTACTATTTATATACGAGGATAAATTTGAGGTTTATAATAAAATATTATTATAAAGGTAAAAATATGGATATGAAGACATGTTTGTTACTGGTTTTCTCTGCTGTTTCGCAAAAAATTACTTTCATTAAAATGAGTTATTGTTTTGTTTACCATTCATACATACTGACCTCTTAGTGAACTCTATCACAATGTTTACCCATGATACTAGACATAATTGTAGAGATACCTACTTGTAGTCAGGTGGTGCTGCCATTATCATCATATCAAGTTACTTTAGAATACTGTAACTGAGAGGAGTCTCCTTGTTGAATACTTTCCTTAAATAACACATGACTAAACACTGTGATCTGCAGTGTCTGTATTTTGGTTCTATGTGACTATCTATTGTTCAAAACTGGCAGAGATATGCTGAGATGGAACAATAATTATAATCAATAATCAATAGTTGATAGTTGATGGTGTTTGAAAGTTGAAAATTGAACTGGATTAGGTACCCACCTTCAGTTAGGATTACCTCCAGTAATTATCATCAACTAATCAAACTTATGCTTTAACTTCCATATCATTTGAAAATAGGGAGTCGAGCATTATCACCATTGTGATGGAATTGGGTCTGCGTGTTATGTCTTTGTACATGCATTAGTAAAAATATGCAATACAATTATCTTGTATACTGCATGGTTTTGACACACTTGCTACTGCTACTGCTCAGTTAATGTAACTAAATAGATATTCAGACAGAACAATTCTGCAACTGCAATGCATTTTACATATGGGCATCAGTGAGTATCAATGTGCAGTTGTGATTCTTTTCTAATAGTCAGTTAGCCTACATAATCCACATGTATAAGTTTTAAACTCAGTCGTGTCTAGTTATAACCATTGAAATCTGAGAATGAAAGATCCGCTTGGTACTGGATTTGATCTCAGAATCTCCCACTCACCCTGTTATTGCTTAACCAATTAAGCTAAACGGGATGCAATGAATTCATTAGGTGATACACATTGTTATGTTAGTTAAAATGCGCCTAGCACTCTGTGTTATGCAATGTCACTAAAGCTTGCTCTCACGGCTCTAAGTAGTATGTTTAGCAATACGGACAGTAGCTTACTCAATTTAATCATTGGCGATGTGCTAGGCTAATGGCAGTGATAGGTGACTACATTACCTGTCACTGTTTATAAGCTGTTTTAATACCTATGCCACGCCCACAATTCGGCTAGTTTTTCATAAAAAAATTCAAAAGATTATTTTGAAATTTTTCATAATTGCAGCACCTAATCTACCTTTTTAATTCAGCACCTACATGTAATCTACATTTGTAATAAAGTAGGTCATTTCAGTACCCGGATATACTAACATGGCTGATGTCTGCTAGGAGTCAGTGTATTAAATACTGTCTCTGGCTGCATATTTGTTCTGATGGTAATAAGTTCTCATCAGGTAAATAAGTATACAGACTCAGTATCACTAACACACCTTCAATCTCAAAATAGAGATCCGCTCACCAACCTGTACAGATGTTTTTGACATTTAATTGAATTGCTGAATGGTTTGTACCAGAATGAAGTTTTTGGTCAACTTACAATACCGAATTGATAAAAGCTTGAGTTGAATGCTTTTGGTAAGATAACTTCCATTTCTCATCTTTCACATGCAGTCATTGGTTGTTGGATTGCTTTAGTAAGGACTTTACTTTTTCGAACAACGCCGTGAAAAGGCATTTGTTATTTGCTTCTAATAAAACGCCTTAACACTCTCTGGTTGACTTGAATACCATCAACTCCATGTTATGACTATTCATTGGCTCACAGTCTACAGTCATTCTAACTTCTTTGAACTCTGCTTTCTCTCTTGTGAGTTTCAACTTTCTTTTCTACCTCCTCGTCAGACGTACTTTGTTCATCCAAGTATCTCCATCCTTCCCAGATAGAGATACTAATTTATCATTTTTTCAATGATTTACAACAAATAACGCAAAACTAAGCGAAATGGAGCATCATATCTCTTTCAGTTGTTGTTAGAAGGATTTCAGCGAATAGCATTGTGGCATATTAGTTATTCCGACGCCATCAGCACACCGGCAGCCAAATTTGAATTTGAGAGAAAATTTTGTCAATGTTGTATGGTGAGAAATATTTTGTATGGAAAGGACAAACAATCATTGTGTTCTAGATTGTAGGGAAAGAAAATCGTATAACGGGGCCAATCGCAGCCCAAGAGCGCGCTACAAAGAGAGGTGTGACTGATAGTTCTTCTCCTTGTTGTATCACTTTCTTGCCTTCTTCCAATATCAGCCTTTCTCTCTCGCCTGTCCATGAATAACCATGAGTAATGTTCCTCTTTCTTCTCAAGTAACAGACTGATATAAAGCAGATAATCTCCTTAAGAGATTTAATCTCCTATATGTTTGTATAGTAGGAGTTGTTCTATTTAAAAAGGTAAGACAGCTTTTCCTCTTGTGGTCGACTTTTTCTTCATTCCATCTCTACAATATAGATGGTAAATATACTACATTTGTAAGTGTAAGTTATACTCATAGAAGATAGATATTTAACAGCAGATATATTCAGATAGTAACTAGTTCATTCTTCAGTTTAGACTATTAGTAATTTATATATAACAAATCTATTGAGGTACAACTACTCCTAGCTCTATGAGTTCTCTATGTAGGGTGACTGGTTGCCATGGTTATGTTTAGTTCCTTATACCAACATCCTATTCATAAGAAGGTGCTGACTACTCTAACCCAAGGTCATGACCCTAGCCATAACAGATCTTGATTTATACTCTTATGTCAGGTACTTGAAATATTTGATCTTGATGCTTCTACCAGCCAATTCTACCAAACATATATCTACTTTTGGCTTTTGCATTTCCCTCTTGCTGTTTTGTTCATAGTTTGTCTTTTAATATTCATATTAAAAGTTGTTGCACCTTGTTGTGAGTTCTTATCTGGATATTATTCTCCTAATAACTGTTAAGGTTTATATAAAATAAATTTACAGATAATTTTAAAATATAAACTTCATATGTTTTGGTCATACATGTATTTTCATAATCAACTGAAACATATTCAAGTAAGTCCACACTGCATGACTAGATAGACACAAAGAAAGGTTCTTTTTCAGAGAGCTGTTTTTTGCATATTTTTTAGAAAAAGTCCAACTTTTCTAAACTGTTGATTCAACTGTCCTGACCTTGTAATGAAAAAATATTTTAAAGGAAATGATATATTCAAAAACTACTGATCCATGACCTGGTGATCATCTGACTCACTGACCTTCTGATCACCTAAAGACTGACAGGGCTGGAATGGCCAATAATTAGAAATAATGCATCTTTGGTAAGAGCCAATAGCAGTGCACTTAACATATTCAAAAATACACCTGCACTTTTCTTTCAAATTTGTGCTAATATCAATCAGTCTTTTACAGTACTAATCTGTGCCGGCAACCATTTTTCTTTTCATAATAACAATTACTGCTAGGTAATACTTGTAAATTTATTGTGTTTCTTAGATATCTGGATTAGATCTGATTTGAGCCAGTTTTAAGAAGATAGAGAAATCGTCTACTTGCTCTCTTTTCTTTTTAACTCTCTTATTAGGTTCTTATTTGTTTCTCTATTATCCCTTTTTATAATACTCCTTCCTTCGTTTATCATATTCATTACTTAATCTCTCCGTGTCACTAATCTCTATCTTCATGTCATCATTCGTTCACAGTCTTAGCCTTTCTAAAAGCTAGTAAATGTCTCAGGGTCTAATCTACACGGCATATGCTAGGAACCATGGAGCTGTCAGCTAAAATTCTTCTCTCCACTTGAATTACTGCAAACTCTGGTGATTAAACAAGGAGTGCTAACAGAAGTACATATTAAAGTTATGTCATAATGCTAGTTCCTACATTTTCCTCTAACCATGCAGTTTGGATTAACTTAGCTTAGTTAAAATTTATAGGCCTATTATAAAAGTGTGGTTTGCTGGAGTGATTTAGTTATTCAAATTTATCAAGTCAGATGTTTTTTCGGTGAATTCTTTCAAAAAATATTTATTTCTTTAAGGGGGCATTGAACTTATTTAGGTATGTGTGGTTTTAGGTGAGTTTCGTTCCGTAATTTGATTTATTATACTCTAAAGGTAAACTGAATACTGGTACAATGAAACAAAACTGGTCATTTTATATACACTCATATGATAATAGTCTATTGCTGTAACAGCAACAGTAAAAGTTGTAGGTAGATTTCTCATGGCCTTCTGCAGCAGTCGGGCAAACGTAAATGTTATGAAATTTTGAAATAATGTTTAGTGGAAAAGCTAATAGTTTTAGTTGGGAGTGTCTTTAACATTGTTTTTCATTGTGCTATGCTCATGATATTTAGTAGTGGCCATATCATGTGTACGGGTGGACTCTCTACCCTTCCCTCATTTTACTCTGAATAAATCAGTTAAGGGTCTTTGCTATAATCCTAGCCCTGTCTGCTCCTCAGAAGCCAAGCTAACAGCATTAGGATAAAGGATTGCACCACATGGGTGTCGAACTAGGATATTAAGATTCCTCACCGAGCACACTCTCCTCCGCACCACTCATCCACCTTGCAGTGATATCCCTTTTCTAGTAGTTGTGCTCATAGGCTGAATTATATGATCTCTCACAGTGCATGAGACTACCATCACACTAGTATGGATAAAGTGTGGTCTATTAATATATTATTTCAAGCAAATTTGTAACATAATCTTTGTCCATACCAAAACACTCAGGTTTATATGCTTTGCTGTAATTAGTGTAAATGTACTGTTTCACATTGCCAACTATGACTAAACCATGTACTTTAATATCCTAGGGTTCACTTCTATTTCTTCAAAAGGTTGTGGCAAACATTGATTGACAGCAATGATTAACTATTACATAATATCCCAAACATTGACAAACTGTCTGTATTTTCAAGTTATGACAACTCCTTAGTGAAACTTAAACATTAGAATATAAGTAGTTTAGATAATAGTATAATTATTATTAATCTTATATAGTACTGTTATTATTATTACTAGTATTATGGAAGTACTGTGCGTCATGGGAGATCATCATATGTAATAGTTATTAGCATAATTATTCTTAGATATAGAAAGGTAGTCGAGTTGTGCTGATACTAGAGCTTGGCTGAGAATTTGACTATCTAAGATGGACTCCCACATGATATAATCTTCATTCTTAACACTCTTAGCATGGCTTCAGGCAGACGGAAACGACTCTTATTATAGTAAATACTGCTAACCAATAATCTGACAGTCTGGTGTGTCGTGAGAGACTGTCATGTGTAACAGCTAGACATGAACATATAATTATTCTGTAATGTCAGTAGACAGTTTATTGATGCAGTTGTTAGAGTGTAGATCTACATTGCTAAAAGTAGTGAGTTTGCATCATATACAATAATTACAATAATAATAATTATTACATAATTATTATTAATTATTACATAATAATTACATTGTTTAAAGTAGTAAGTTCGAATCATGTACAATGCAATTTTTTTCTGTGTAATAGTTAGACATGTGTAAAATTTTATCAGAAGCAATTTGTTTGAAGTAAAACAAGAGTTTTATTCTCAATGAGAATAGATATCTCTATATTATATGCTTATATTTCTATAGCCCAGTATGGAGATTTGGTGGAACAGCGAAATGCAACATCAGTTGTAATGATAAGGCAAGTGGTCTCTCTCTATCTGCGGAGAGATTAATGATAAGGCAAGTGGTCTCTCTCTATCTACAAAGAAATTAATTTAACCTTTACCTTCGGAACCGTAAACCTATTAACACATATTTTTAAACCTTTTAATTCCTTTCTTTGGTAAATATTAAAATTGTTAAACTAAAGCTTGCATCTGTTAATGTAGAGGTTACTGGAAGGTCTTTATTTATACTTTAAAATATTTTAAAACTCCCACATGTAACTTTGTTATATTAATATATAGTTGAATAGATATATTGTTAATCTATACATTACTATATTAGTATATTAGTATATTGATATATAGGTATATTGATATATACATGTAGGTATATTGATATATCGATATATCGATATATTGATATATAAGTATATTGATATATAGGTATATTGATATATAGGTATATTGATATATCAGTATATTGATATATTGATATATAGGTAAAGTTCATGACCTAAATGAGTATCTAATGTTTAGTTTATTCCTCCTCTGGATGGATTGCTGAGTCCCTCCCATAAGTCTAACTAATGTTGAAGAAGTTGTCTCACCTTTGTATTTCCTCTATTCTCTATCTTTGTTTCAGCTCTCTCTATACTGTTATGTAGATATAGTTATCAGCTTGCTTAATAACCTTTTATCTGATATCTCATGATGCAGGTGTCTATTCTGTTTCTATGACTAGCTTAACCTCTGGTATATAGGCTATGGAACTCTATGTAGATCATTATTGGAATATTGTTACCAGAAAATCTCAATGATAAGTATAAATATACCTGCTTATGGCAGGACTCCATTGTGCTTCACTACACGTGGTTACATATCTACTCTGGTATTTCAATATACTACCAGTTAGACTAGTGACACAGTGCAATTCAAGCTGTACACATCAACTATATAAAGTATTTATAGTAATTATTAGTCTGTTACTTGGTTGCTAAGCAATGAGTAAGTTGTTATTTATCTTGAAATGAATAATACTTATTTTATATACAAATTCACACAATTAAATATTTCTTTTTAATGTATCAATATTCTAAAACCATTTCTTTGCTTTCCTAACAACTGGTATTGCTGAACCTCTTCCTTGTTACATCAGACGTCAGACTGTTATGGTTTACTTAATAAAGAGTATTTTGCTGTTTAAAACACAATAATACTTGAATTTTACCCAACTATGAGATATTTACATGCAGCCATTACAGAAACTGAGTGCCCAAATATCATTGTTTCTTCTCTTAATTATATATAAATGTTAGCTATGTTCCTTTCACACGCTGGTCATATGACGATGAGATGTAAATATTCCTAAACGCTGCACTTATGACAGACTGTATAATATTACCAATACAGTCAAACCTCAACATATGAAGTTGACTCGTTGTAAGATATGAGTCATATATTATATTCACTATTAGTTTATAGAGAATACTGTCATAAGAATAAACTGTAATTGGTTTAATTGGTTCAGCATTTTAAAGGTATGTAATAACTACTTTATAAGTACTTTGAATATATAGCATTAAACAATATAAACCATACAGAATTATTATGTTTGAAAATATTACACATTTGCATATAAATCAAATAATGGAAATAACAATCAACTAAATTATACATTTTAGAGAATAAAAAGTGAAACGGAAGTGTAAAGTTGGTACAAAAGTAGAAGTACACATACCATGTATGTTACTCTTTCTTGTATTAGGTAACTTTTAAATTTCTTATTATTTATATGCTTTATTTTATTCATAAAACTCCTGAGTTTTGGTAAATTTGTAAAGTTTTATGTTGGAAATTATTTTGCGTTTTGTGTGCTATTCCTTTGGTTTATAGTAACTGACATGGAAGAATGGGTTGTTGCGGAGTAGTGTTATCGTACTGTTAGTAGCAGTAGTCGTGGTATCAGTAGTATTAATAGTAGTAGTAGTCGTAGCAGGAGTAGTAGTAATAGTAGTAGCAGCGGTAGTAGCAGTAGTAATAGTAGTAATCATAGTGGTAATTGTGGTATTAGTTCTAGTAGTAGTGGTAGCAGTAGTAATAGTAGTAGTAATAGTAGTAGTAATAGTAGTAACAGTAGTATTAATAGTAGTAGTAGTAGCAGTAGTAGCAGTAGTAATAGTAGTGGTAATACTAGTGGTATTAATTGTAGTAGTAGTAATAGTAGTAGTAGCAGTAGTAATAGTAGTAGCAGTAGTAGCAGTATTAATAGTAGTGGTAATACTAGTAGTAGTAATAGTAGTAGTAGTAGTAGTAAAAGTAGTAGTAGTAGTAGCAGTAGCAGCAGTAGTAATAGGAGTGGTAATACTAGTAGTAGTAATAGTAATGGTAATACTAGTAGTAGTAGCAGTAGTTATAGTAGTGGTAATACTAGTAGTAATAGTAGTAGTACACTCCTATACTTTTGTACTGCTACAATACTGATTCTTTCATTCTATATTGATGTACTGCTATAATACCAAAACTTTTTGCCGTGCACTTTTGTATTGGTGTACCTCGTTGAATACTTGTTTACAAAATAGGTTATAAGTTCTGAGGCTGAGGTACAACAAAGTTCTCTTGTCACTCAATGACACAAATGAAACAGCCTTTGTAAAATTTCTACTGACATGGTTTGACTCTTTTTAAAAGGAAAAAACTATAAACAATTCAATTTTAAAATGGATGCTACATCTTTCTTTTTTGAAGTCTTTTCTTCTCCCAACCTGAGAGTATTACTGTTAAAGAATTATCTCCAGCTATAAGACTTGTAGCCCTACACAGGCTTGTGACTTTAGAAATGTTTGACAAGCACATTATCTAAATTAATTAAAGTCATACCATGAAAAAAGATCTTATTGCATTCTTTCACTGAGATCATACGTCAATCTACTCGTGTCTCAAGGCACCATTTTCTATATAAAATAATTAAATACAATCTAATTCATTACCATGCTCTGAGAAGAAGTACATAAAACAAAATGCATGCATTACAGTAAAAATGTGCTTTTAACAGCTGTAATTTAGTACCAATGCTTACAATGTAACAAATAGACATTTAGTTATTAACATTTGCAACAAAATGTAACATTGCTATGTGCACTACTGTAAGTTTTTGTCTTCTAGACAGACTCAGTAGCTAACGTCGATTGCGGGTCAACGACCGGTTGGCAGCTAACGCTTTAAAAACACTAAACTTTTGTGACACAACGCAACAAACGTTGAATTTAAATGGAGTTAGCCAACTAAACACACAGATAAAGCTAAGTTTTAATCTTTTACTTCTCTTACCATAATTTTGTTGTCTTGATTTGCTATTATATGTTTTTAGTTTGGCTCTTTTTGCCTTGCGTTCATTATAGCCTTTAACTAACCTGTTAAAAACTGTGATAAACTGATTTGAGTAGAAAAATTGAGCAATGCTGTTCTCAAAAGCGACTTCTCGCATACTTGGCCTTATATACAGGCAATCGGGAACTGGCTAGTACGCTCGTATCTCAAAGGTTACTTGTATTTCAAAGAAGAAACTTGTACAAATAGTGCTTGTATCTCGAGTCTCTTGTATGTTTGGGTACATAGGTGTCAAGTTATGACTGCAGTAGTTGTCTTCTCATTCCTAGTCACAGCAGGATGTTTTAAGATTTATTATGTTTGTGCTTGTGTCACTCGCAGGTCTTAACAGAAGGTTATTACATGCCCTTGTTATTCTGTAAAATACCTAGTCATAGGTTACCAGTATGTCTGGTCAACACAGAGATTTTCTTTGGACCTAGTTGTAAACAGTTCACTTCAATATTAGCCAACCGTTGCTGTTCATGTTAAATTATTTTGTTCTTCTTTTCAAGTCACATTTATTTATTATCAACTATTAGTAATTCCTGCGTTGTCTGGTTCTCTAGGGTTTCTGTAATATTCAATCAGGTAGCCATAGTTCATGTATAGATTCTTAATACAAATTTTTAAAGTGATGTGACGACAACAATGCATGGATGTGTTCATTGCGGGAGTTGTCCTTCTTGCATGCAAAAGTGCATGCATGAGTTACTAAGGTGGTAGATCGTGAAGCATTTGCAACAAAAATAAGTTTTAATCGAGATTGAGGCAATTTAATTTAGTTGAGTTTGAGGCAATTTAATTGCCAACTGAGCTCAGCGTTAATTGAAGTGAGCCAGTTTTTTTCCATTTAATAAACTGTAGGTAACGTATTAAGGTCTGGTGGTCTGCTTTCATAATTCTTCACTCGAGAATTTCAATTTTTTTTAATTTTTTGTAGACATCTGGTTTTAATAAAGTAAATGTTACCAAGGAAAGCCAATAGGCAGTAAATTTCTTATAATTATGTAACTCTGATCTTTTGGTCTTGCAACCATCAAAAAATAATGCAATATATCATGGTATTAGTATTACTCTATTACTATTAGTAGTATATCAAAATAATATATATACGATAAGTAGAGTGATTCATAAAAAATCAAACTGGACAGATTTCAAAATCTCAACTTGGGAAGATTAACACTCTACGACTTGCACTAATTGACCACCTTCCAGTTTACAGCCAGGTTAGCCTATATTGTGACTTTTTCAAATATATATAAATAAGATCGACTGTTACAGGACTAGAACTCACGACATTTCGCCTAGCAGACCAACATTATATGATCCTTGCTAATTGCCTACCTTATGGTATACTGCTGGTCTAGCCTGTATTGTGACACCTTCAGACTTCACAATACACCCCTATAGCTGTGTATTACATATTACTGTAGTTTTCTGTCATATCATATATTGTGAAGCCAACAAATGATATGCTAAATATGGAGTACAAACCGTATTCTATAGACATTAGCTTGGTTGTTTGCATGAGACTTTTATATAAAAAACATGTGAAAGATTCAGATTATCATATTAATTCAGATTATAAATTTATAAACTGAAATAAAAATTTACTTTCAAGTTGAAATCGTCATAAAAAGATCATTCTATGGCTCGTTTTATTTACCTACATAAGGTCTTAACTATATGAACTCAGTCTATCTCATGAAGTGCTCAGGTTTACTTGAGCACTAAACTATGCAAAGAACTTCAGGCATAACAATTACTTTCGAGTCTGAGATAGAGCTGGCACGGGTAGCTCACTCGGTCTTGACTCACCGGGTCAGAGGTTCTCGGATCGGGTCACCCAACCCTCGGGTCTTCTTATACCAAAACACGGGTAGGTTAATGGCTAAACGAGATCGATTGTATATCGTTTTTTAAGTGCGATTGAAATAGAGTCGCGCTCAGTCCTAGCGCGAAAGGACCAGGCGAAATAAAACAATGTGACTCAAGACTATATTTTATGTCTGTGACAATAGTCTTTGAGCTATAGGTTTCACAACATTTTTCAGCAAGAAAATATCCACATGTTGGTGGTGTGGGGGTTCATGAAGAAGCCAGTCAAGAAAGAGAAATACCAAATTAATTGTACAATATGCGAAAGCAAGTTAGGCTACAAAGAAGGGTCCACCTCAATACTATTGAGCCATTTACAACAAAGCCATCCTGAGGAACTTAAAAGCGTGTCTAAGAACTTTCAATCCAGCAAATTTATTTTATCTTATTTTTAGTTTCTTTCACTAATACCAGAATTTTACGGAAGTGATGGGATTTTTGCTTTCCACTATGCTGACTTATCTATTTCTATATTTGTAAAGTATTTCTTAACTAATCTCTTGTTGATTATAATGGCAGTTGAATATAAAATCTGAAATAAAAACACTAGCCAAAGTCATGCCATTAATCTATCACCCATTGAATAGCATTGATCCAACAATGTCTAGCCATAAATTGTAGACTGAATCTATAAGCCAAGCCACAAAATATAAGATATTAATAATATATAATAATAATGAATGGTGTGATAATGGGTTGTTTTATCTTAGGTTATTGATGTCACAACATTAAGCTGTAATAGAACTATCTTGTAACCTTAAATGAATAAAAAATCATGTGTGCGGACCTGGCTGACTCGATCCTGACCGTCATTGCTGACCCTGAGTCTGGCCCGACCCTGCATTCTTTGGTCTCGTTCCAGCTCTAGTCTGAAAATAGTATAACAGTGGTATATTAAATGTGACAGCTTTGATGACACCACATCCTGTCATGTCTGCCTACACAAGTTTTTACATCCTCTCTAGACTGCCTACTATCGTACTCTACTATAATATAGTAGAGTACAAGCCAGTCATCATATTATGATGACTGGCTCTTGAATGTGAGAGGACTAGCCATGGAGGTTAGAAAGAGTCAACTTTTCTCTCACAATGACAACAAACATTGCTTGCTGGTCTGTTTGTTGGTTGCTAGGCGCTGAGATAATAGATAATCACCTTACACAAAGAAGTCTTTACTCTAGACTAAGTTCACACAATAGCAGGATTATGTCAATAAATTGGTCCTAGATGTTAATCACTTTCTTTTGTCCTCACGGAATAGATCGTCAGGTTTGTGAATAGCTTCCTGGGAGCCTGCTATGGATTGCTAGTAAAATAACATGGGGCTGTCTAGATTATAATAATACCTTTAGTGGTATTTTGAGCGCAACAGCTGTTAGGACAATAGGCACATTGCAGGTATGTTTGTTCTCTTTTATGTATGTATATGCAAAGGCCTGCTTTGCCCAAGCAGTCACCACTGCTAAACATTGGCAAGCACTCTCTGTAGGATTCATAATTGAACCATCATCTACTCTCTCAATAATTGTCCTTTAGTAATTTAGCACTCCTGGAAGATATGAATGTGCAGTATAGCTATGAACTATTTACTTCCATGATAATACTTTGCTGTATAAAAGTCTAAAGCTAAGATACAACAAAGTACTTTTGACAATCAACACACAGTTGAGACGGCCTTTGTGACATTCTCATTGACATTGTTTCATCTTTTTAAACAGAGTTCATTTCTCAAGACTTGTCTCCTCTCAACCTGAGTATTATTACCAAAGAATCTCATAGCTTTATAAAGGATTGTGCCCCTACCGCACTGTGTGACCTGGTAACATTAGGCTAGCACGTTATTGGAAACAAGTAGTTGTTTTCTCATTCCTAGTCACAATATGTTATTTACATGAATCACCTGTTTGTCTATACACTAGGTCAATAGGCGACTTGGTTATGTTGGGCAATACCTGGTTACCAATGTGTCTGGTTGAGGAAGATGTTTGACCTGGTTGTAATCAGTTCACTTCAATATTAGCCAATCATTGCTGTTTATGTTGAGACTTAAGGTTAACTGATAGCAACAATTCTAAGGCTATCTGTTACATATCAGACATGAATGCTAAGGCTATCTGTCGTCAGTCGACTATCAGCACTACAGTATCACATCTTCTGGCAGCACTGTTCATATTTAATATTAGAAATGTGGCCAGCTACAAAAGTGAGACCAGCTCTAAAGCATTGAAATGACCACATTGAGTAGGGAATACCATATGTTAATCCAGTCTACAAGATTTGGAGTTTTGCCAAGCTATGCAGGTGGCATTATATGGCATGAGTGCAGTTCAATAATGGACAGATGTGTTCATAAAAATCACTGCTAGATGAGTAGAGAGGAGAAAATGTATAAAGTATAAATACCGTACAGGATGAATTTATTCGCGGAGTTATATTTCGCGAAACTTGTCTTTTCATCCATATTCGCGGATGAATTTATTCGCGGTTGAAAACTGCCACTCCTTTAGGAAAAGTTAACTCTATTACGTCTAGCAATAGAGTTAATCTTACGCATGCACGGCTACGCGCATTGCGCATTTTGTTTTCTATTTAGCTTACAACTACGGGTGGATCGTGCTAAGCTATAAGCTCTTTGCTGCGTTCAGAGGTTTTCACGAATATTCGTAGATTTGGAGGCCTTTGATGAACCAACAATTTGTGGTAAGTAATGAATTTTTCACATTTACTAAATCAGTTTAACTTTACTTTTGTTCTTCAGTAAAACGCAATATTTATTTTTTCCATCCCTACCGCTTCATTATTTGTTTTAGTGTGAGAGAGAAATTTTTTATCGTACACGGAAGAGCAATGATTGCAAGGGTGGTAGATGTCATTCTTAGAAGATCACCAATCATTCAGGGAGGTCTTGAAATAGAAGTAGAAGTGGCCGCAGCTGCTAACAAGAATAATATATGTTTTAAAAAAGGAACAAAAACGCCTTTACGAGCACAAATCTTTGGCCAACCGGCAGAACTTTACAATAGCGAGCCACGAGGAGAGTTCTGATGATAACTTCCTTACCAGTCATGTAGTAGCGCGATAATCGCCTTTGACATCTACCCAAGACAGTGACAGCAATATAGGGCTGCTATTACCAAAATAACTAGTCAGAGAGCACCATTACACGCTAGTATTCACTTATCAAGAGTACCAGTTTAATTTTGTTGTTAGATAACCGCCATATGGACTAAACTGTTTATATTTATTCCATTCATCGTTTGTAAAATTTTATTTGTATTTGAAATATTTTATTTGTACACTCAAGTTTGTAACAAATTATAATATATCTATACATGAAATAAAATATATAAGTTAATCATGTTTGCTGCAGCGATATCAAGGAGTTGTTGTCGATGAATGGGTCTAGGTTGACTGGATGCCTCTCTGCCAATATTCCTGCCTTGATGAATATTACTACGTGTCTCTAGTTTTCGTAATCGGAGTAGGTTGTTTTATTCTCAATCTGCAGTAAACGCAAAAAAGAAAAAAATATTATAAAGTGTCAAGTACAAAAGCGATAGCTAAAGTATTTAATGAAAGCGATCAGTTTTTAACCGAAAAAATTAACTAATGCAGTTGATTATGGAAAAACGTATCTGCACTGCAAATCAATTACATACCATAATGTCCAGATCAGAATCATGATCATCCTCAACTTCGGTATTAAAGATTGATGGAGTTGAATTCAATGTAAAAATACTAGGAGAGATTTTTTGCGATGACGAAGCCATGCCGAATAACTTGTGAAAACCTTGAATAATTTTGTAAAGTTTGATGCAATGGCAATAAAACTCGAAGCCCGGCGATGATTTTAAAGAAGTTTTGGAACTCAGCTACGTTTAGTACTTCTGCCTAGTGGCTATTTTTGCGATGACGCCATTCTGCATATCTTGTGACAACCTTGAATAATTTTGTAAAAAAATGTGATGCATTGGCAATGGTGTAAGCTCAAAGCCCAGGCAATGATTTTAAAAATGTTTTAAAACTCAACTATGTTTAGTATTTATATTAAAAACCAACCTAGCGACTAGTTTTTAATTTGATGCAGTAGTTATTCTCCCTTGTGATTAAAAGTAGAACTAAATATTCACAGAATTTTATAATTCGCGGAGTTGTCTGGTCGCGAAATCGCGAATTTTCATAACCGACGAATATTTTCATCCTGTACGGTATGAAATTGTATTTAATTTTATTGTAATTAATTATTTAATTACAATTAAATTAAATACAATTAATCTTAAACCAGAACTACAAGGGATTTCAACTAAACAAAGATAAATGTATCAGCCCAGAGGATCGTGAAGCTGGTCTCCTGTCTCGTCTGTATCAGTAGGAGTACGCAGTATAATTTTAAGTATAGCAATCTCACAACCACCTTGTGTAAACCGTCCTTCAGACTAAGGGTATGTTTAAAATAGACGGTTTGGAGTTGTAAAAACTGCAGTCTAATCTGTTAAGTATAGCAATACAAATTAGACGGAATTCATACGACCATAAAAACAGATTTGAGCAATTGGCTCCCTTTGAGCATTAACCAATAGAATTAATTGCTGACCAACCAAAAGCAGTGATGAAACAAAATTCATCATATCCATTCCTTATAAGTTAATAACTAGCAAGACAAAGTACACATGAAGGTAAATGAATATGTGACGTTACTGATGAACAGTAAATATGTGGATGTTAAAATTCAAACACGAATTCAACTGTGTGTAAAAACTTTACCTGCTGTCTTGCGATTATCTGCTTCTTGCAAAGCTACAATCTGCTGCTGGGACTTTACTAACCCCTCCCTCTGATTGGCCAACTCTAAAACAACGATAGAATCAGGGCTCATGTACTGGTACTGTTACATCTTACAATAAGAAGCAATAAGCAAATGTAACATTACAATCAGACAGCTTTATTAGCAACTGAACCAGAGTTAACACTAGCCAACTCAACGCTGAACAAAGTCAGCTGACAAGCTGGTAAGTAAGACAAAAGATAGGGAGATGACTCATCCTAAGCTATTTATAAAGCACTAGCTGCACATATCTGGGCAGGAACAAAACTGAACTCTAGTGATGGTGCATACATATCAGATACTACATACTAGTGCTGGGCACGGGTAGTAATACTCATTGAACTCGCGGGTTTATCTTCTCTCGAGTATCGGGTAATCGAGATTTTGGGTATTCCGGTCCTTCGGGTTCGGGTTTTGACTTTCAAGTTCGGGTTTCGGTACACGGATCCGTCGGGTAGTGTTAACAAAAACTCGGTCTATTGCACCCTGCGCTCTTAGTCTGGGACCACAGGGCATTTCTGTGTCATTTTTGCTAAGGAGGCATGACAATGGGGTTTAACGAGTCTTTAATTTAATGGATAGAATAAAATATATCGTACCTTATTTACTATGCCTACTAGAAATATTGTAGTCAGGCAGTGATTACTTGTCATTAAAAGGTGAGAAGAAATACTTACATCAAATTTTATTTGCGCAGTTAGCCAAATCGGCTTCGTAAACAAATCTATGTCATTTTTAATACGGCGCGTGTTCGCTATCACCGATAACACATAGGTCCTTAGTCTGTTTCCGCTATCGCCTTGTGAGAAAAAGCTATCAGCGTTGATAGTAGCAGTGAAAATTTAATAACTCTGTTTAAATTGATTACCATTATGGATTAGCTATATGATTAGCTATTATGGATTACATAATTCATTATAACCAAGTTTCACTAAGCCAACAAGCCTTACTAACGGAAACGCCGATAATGTAAAGTTTTTTATGAGATTTGGAGCACCATCTACAAAAAGTCAGAGAGGTACATAGAACATGCTTAAGTATTAAGCTACCATAGACCCTATCTTCTGCCACCTGTTGACATGAAAATGGCCTGTAGCCCCAGACTATCTTGACTGTTTAACAATCTACCTGTTAATGCTGCGAGTACGAATGTCAGTCAATGAAAACTGAAAAATGATAAATAAATAGAAAAGAAATATAATTGCTTTGTAAATTTGAAGATATATCTGTTTAGAAAATTTAAACATAAAATCCATATCAACAAACTCGATACCCGAAAAACCCGTAGGCAAAGGAATACCCGAGCCTAGCACTACTAGCTACCCGATACTCGAAAAACCCGAACAGAAGGGGGCGGGTCTAAACCCGTTGACCAAGAAGTGCTCGTGCCCAGCACTACTACATACAAAGGAGGTGTAAAGATGTCATCATTATGTTATGACAAGAAATAAATCCATTTCTAATGAAATTAAAAACTCACCTGCCGTCTTACGGTTATCCACTTCCTTCAGAGCTACAATCTGTCGTTGAGACTCTACTAACTCCTCCTTTAGTTTGGTCAATTCTAAAATAACAATATAATCAGGGCTCATATTCTGCTATTACAAATTGATGAATTGTTTTATTAGCGGCAGAATCAACTACAAAATAAAACTAATCTTATTCTATGCTTGCCTTTTGTTTTGTGTTTGTCAGCTTCATGAAGAACAGCAATTTTCTTGTCAGCGGCAGCAAGGGCTACAACAAAATAAAGAATAAGATTTTGTTATAAAAAACAGACAAATCATCTTATAGATAGGAAGACCTCCTCATCACTCAGTATAGCCTCTGATACTGCTGGTTTCCGTTTTCAAAGTAATCTTATTCTATGCTCACCTTTTGTTTTGTGTCTGTCAGCTTGCTGAAGGGAAGCAATTGTCTCATCAGTGGCAGCAGCATGTGCTACAAAAAAATGAAGCTTCGGTAAATGCTAAAAAACAAAAATTAAAAATTAATTTGATTTAATCCAATTTCTGGGAACAAGTTTACGTTTCAAGATTGGTAGACTTTAGTCTTCAAAGCAATCTTATCCTAAGTTTACCTTTTGTTTTGTGTCGGTCAGCCTCATGAAGGGCAGCAAACCTCCAGAAAGTGGCAGCAGCGTGGGCTACAACAAAGTAAAAATAAATAATACTTTAATCAACAAACAGATATCTTATAAATGGGAAGTCCTCCACCTCACTCCATGTTGGAACCAAATTGAAAAACAAAAACATTAATGCAATAAAACAGCAACACATGGTGATAGTAATGGTATGTCTGGGAAAAAGATTGCTGTCATCAGGAGTCAAACTTTTGACTTTCAGCTATGTAGGCTGACAGTATCACCTGCACTAAGTGACTGCCTTTCAACATTCAGGAGTAATTAACCAAAAAGTCACGCTTGACTGCATTGGACTGTTAGAGCACTAATACTATTAATCAGAGCTATTGGATAATTTCTCAAAACATAGCCTTTGAATATGTTAATAGTTAAAAACATAGCTTTAGAATCCACAGCTAAGAGTTTATGGTAGGAATTACTAGTGAATAAGAATCAACTAGTGTTGCTACTGGCTACAAATATTCTAAAAACTACTGCATGTTGTACTTATCTTCTCTAAGGCTAAAAGTAGTATGTAAAGAGCAGATCTACACAAAAAAGTGACGGATCCAGCGGGGGGATAGAAAAAGGGGGTTGCGAAATAAATTGGCTAGGGGTGTAGATTGAATTGGGTGGAGTTGAATGAGATGTTGGGGTTTGGGGGGAAATTGTGGTGTAGAGTAGGCGGTTGAATTCGAGGGGGTATGGATCCGCTCCTGGCGTAATCGGCGGATTATCTGTGGATGAGTCATCCGATTAGTGGGGGATGAGTCATCCGATTAAACGTGGATTATCGCGGGATTAGTCGGGGGAATCGTTGCGGATTAGTCGGCCGAATCGTCGCGGATTATCGGTGGATTAGTGGGGGGTGAATATCTGGGACATCAAGGGCTGGTTGGTTTTCCGGAGTGGATCTCGCGGATTATCGAGGAGAGCGAGAGATTACCGGATGAGTGAGGGGGTTAATATCTGGGACACCGAGGGGTTGATTTTCCTGAGATTGTTATATATTTGAAACATTGAATATATATGAGAAAGTGTTTATGTACAAAGTTATTTTTTGAAGTTTTGATGATTTTGTAATGTTGAAGCTCTTGAATGTTTAAGAATTTTAAGGAATTTATTTTCGGATTTTTTTTTGTATTTTTTTGTATGTAAGATTGAAATTTGTTGGAGAAATTAATATGTTGAATGAAAGATCAGTTTTTTTACAAAATTATTCACTTTAAAAGATATATTTATATGTATTATTCATTATTTCCATCATCATTTTGTTTCAATAAAAATAAAATAGTTTATGTTTAACTTGAAATATATGAAAATGTTCAAGTAGATAGGACACAATAAAGATAATATAGTATAAATGAAACATTGAATATATACATAAGAAAATGTTCATGTACAATCTTTATAACGAAGTTTGTATCGAGTTGTTTATCATTCACTCATCGTCATCGGAAATATCTGTGATAGCAGATTCCTTTTTGCATTGTGTACTCTCGTAAAATCTGCTTGCTTCTTCATGTCCCATGACTACTACATCGTAGTATTCGCGAGTATTGTGAGATGTTACTAGTCCCTTGTATATAATGATACCCGGGTAATTTTCTTTCAACGAAAGGGCATATCTCGAAGGCATCGTTAAAGTTCCTTGAACTTCCTCTCCATCAACTTTGGTTGAAAATGCTACAGTTGGTACCACATTCACCTTGCCTTCAGCATCTTTGTATTCACTTGTTCCAACATTGTGATAGTAGAAAATAGATGGTGCTTTGAACTCCTTGAGATGACGAGTCTCGAAAAGTTGTATAAGTTTTTCAACTCTCTTCGTTCTCAGATTGGCTAGAGTGCGTTTCATGTCCAAGGGAGTTGAGGATCCTTCTGTTACTCGTCTTAAGTCATGGTAACTTCCCTGTCCATTACTCTTAGGTTTTAATCCAAGATATACCATAATACTTGGATAAGACAGCGATTCATCTAGAAATCGTTTTGGAGCAAATACAGCAGTAGATTTAGTAATCCCATTTTCCACATAGTTGAAGTGAATGATACAGCACGCTCCATGGATCGAATGAGCTTCTTCCGTTTTTGTCACCTCCATAATCAATCCTACTGAAAGGTCTGTCATTTTCTGCAGTGATTTTGCCTCCATTAAAGTATCCTTACTTAATGTTCTTAACTTGTCTGCCACATCTTTTGCCCTTTGCTCCAAATTCGTTTCGATTTGGGTGGTTTTCTTCTTCTTCGTTGAAGGAGTCGTGTTAGAAAGAGTTACAGGTGAAATTCTCTTTTTCGTCATCTTCACTGAACTATTCGATCCAGGTTTTATCACTCCAGATTGAGTATTATCCTCCATAGTTGTGTAGTGTGTTAATTCTCTGAGTTTGAATGAAGAACTGATATCGTTTTAGTAAAATTCTGCTGGTTATATACAATTCTCCTCATCAAATGATTAATGAGTTTTGATAAATTTAGCTGCATCATCCATAATATCAGAAGACTTTTTGCGAAATTGAAAATCGCGAAATTCACTTTCGCGAAAGTTGACTATATAATATATATAATGTGTAATTTCGCGAAATGGAATTTCGCGAAATTCACTTTCGCGAAATTCAATTTCGCGAAAGTTGACTATATAATATATATAATGTGTAATTTCGCAAAATGGAATTTCGCGAAATTCACTTTCGCGAAATTCAATTTCGCGAAAGTTGACTATATAATATATATAATGTGTAATTTCGCGAAATCCAATTTTGCGAAATTCACTTTCGCGAAATCCAATTTCGCGAAAGTTGAGTGAGACAAGTTGGATTAGAAGTGATTTATAGCTTTTGTGCAGGTTCCACCTCCTTGAACTTGACTAGTATAAATACAGCCAAGTTTGATGGACTCACCATAATCGAGAGTTTTTTTCGAACTATTTCTATACCTAACTGGATTATATATCTCACAAAAGTTTGGATTAATTCTACAATTTGGATATCTACGTATAATCTTCTCTCAGAACTTTGGATTATATTTCTCCGAACTAACTGGATTATATATCGCACAAAAGTTTGGATTAATTCTACAATTTGGATATCTATGTATAATCTTCTCTCAGAATTTTGGATTATCTCTGTTTCACTGGATTATATTTCTCCGAACTAACTGGATTATATATCTCACAAAAGTTTGGATTAATTCTACAATTTGGATATCTATGTATAATCTTCTCTCAGAACTTCGGATTATCTCTGTTTCACTGGATTATATATCTCCGAAATTTGAATACATCAAGGAAATGTATCCGGCATCTTCCCATTCAGAAAGAGACTGGAGCAAATCTGATGAGGTGAGTTGATTTACAATAATTGGTGGAAAAAAATTTTAATGAATGAATAAATGTAGAGAGAATAGTAAAATGAGATTTTTAATTCTTGACAGCTGGAAATCTTCCTCAAAGATGTTCAAGCTTTCACGAGAGCATAAATTAATTTCATCGGAAAATTCTGCTCCTTCCACTTCAATTGATAATAGAGAAAGAAGCAGAAGTAGGGAAAGAAGTGTATCATCCGTTTCAGCTAATAAATATATCTGCTTAGAATGTTCGACTTCATTTAACAAAAACTCAATCCTCAAAAGACATGTTAAACACATTCATCTCCAATCGAATGAAAGTTCAGAATCGTTTACAACATCAACTAATGATTCTTCGGAACAATATCACGAATATGATGATGATGATGATGCCTCGATTATTATACAAGTTTCCAATCCCCCTTTCATTTTCGAAAAAGTAAAGATTGTTTCTCATCATTCTTCATTTCGTTCTGCTTCAACTCAAAATGGAAGAGGAGATCTTAGTCGATCTAAGATAACAGTAACTCCTATTACTCGAAATCTTGCTGATGATGAATCCGATGAATCAGATGTATCAGAAGAAGAAAATACAAATGAAATCGAAGAAAATAGATATTTATCTGATCAACCTACAAATCAATTCGAAAGAAACGAAAATGAAGTGGACGCTGATGATGACAATTTAGTTGGTATTAATGATAGAGTCGAGCCCATCGTTCCTATCGAAAATGAAAGAGAACAAGTTAATCAGGATATCATTCCTGTTAATGATGATGAGGCATGGGATTAATTAATAAGAAGATATTGGAATGCTATGAAAACAAAAAGACGACGAGGAAGAGTTGTTGAAATGTTAAACGTAAATTTATGGAATAGAAATATTCCTCAAGCAGAACTTCCAACTCCAAACCATTCGGAAAGAATATGGAACGAAATGATGACAACTTGGAATGGGATACAAACAAGAGCTAAATTAAATTGTAGTGTGGGATGCATTCTTGAACATAAAGCCACAGGAGAATTAAGATATTTTCATGCTTCATCGAATAATGCTACAATTTTCAAAAAAGCAAAACTGATTACAACAAGACAGGAACTACAGAATTTTTTTGAAGAATTGACAAGACAAGATCTTGCTGCTATAGCGATTCGAGAACGCCCGAATACAGCTTGGAAATTGAATGTAATTACCAATATTTCATTCTATTTCTATAAATTGATTGGAATGGGGCAAATAGGAGTGGCTTCAGATCTTCCGTCTCACATTCTTAACAATCGACATGTAATCACTATGAGCTGCACTCCTTACACAGACAATCTCTGTTTCTTCAGATGTTTAGCATTGAAGGAGATGTGTGAGTGTTCAAAGCGATGTAGTTGCACCAGACAAAGACCAAAACAGCATCTTGTGAAGATGCTATTTCAAAAGTACTCGAAACACATTTCTTCTCCTTCCTCACCCTCCAAAGATCTGATGAAGAATTTTCCTGGAATTGAGTTAGGAGACTTAATTTATCTTGAGAAGTGTTTTGACATCCGTATAACCGTATTATCTCTGAATGCTGATGAAACCTCAACAGTCATCTGGACATCGACCCAAAAAGAGGGAAAGGAACTCTTCCTCGATTTGCAGAACTCTCATTTCAGTTTCATCAAGGATGTTAATGCTTATACTAAAGGGTTTAGTTGTCCTTCCTGTGAAGTGAGCTTTATAAAAAGAGGAAATTTCAAGAGACATAAATGTAGTCAAGAAACAGTAACAAACTTCATCTTCGAAGGAGGAAAGTTTAAGGCAACACCTACAATTTTCGAACAACTGAAACGAGAGATAGGAATATCCGTGGCTGAGGAAAATACTTATTATCCTTTTTTAATCACCTATGATATCGAGTGTTATCTTCCAAAATCCGACCTTCCACCAAATTCCAATTCGGTTACATTCACATCGAGACACGAATTGATGAGTATATCAGTTTGTTCAAATGTACCCGGATTTAAGGATCCAAAGTGTTTTGTAAGTGAGGGAGATACTGATTCTTGTATATCTTTTTTTGTTCAGTATATTTCCCAAATTGCTGATGAAGCCCGGGATATCCTTGAAAAAAAACTTTACTACATTAGACAGATGATGAAGGCAAAAGCTGAAAAGCAAGGAAAAGTTGAAGAAAGATTTAAATTCTGCAAATTTTCCAACCCTCGAGTATACCATTCAAGAGAGGGATTTCGTCATTTATTTGAACGTTTCGACAAATTCATCTCATGTATTCCGATTCTAGGATTTAATTCACAAAACTACGACCTGAATGTGATGAAAGGACCTCTACTTCGATGTCTTCAAGACACAGAAGATGAAGATTTTGATTTTGTAGTGAAAAGAACAAACAAGATGAGCTGTATTCAATCAAGAAGATTCAAATTCTTGGATATTTCCAACTTCATTGCTCCAGGATTTTCCTATGCAAAGTATCTCAAAGCTTTCAAATGTTCTCAACAAAAAGGATTCTATCCTTATGAATATATGGATGATCTTGAGAAGTTGAAACAACCGTTTCTACCACCTAAAGAATGTTTTTACAGTTCTTTGAGAGATGAACATATTTCGGATGCTGATTATGAAATCTGTTTAAACATTTGGAAACAAGAGAAGATGAAAACGTTAAAAGATTTTCTAGTATGGTACAACAATCTCGATGTAGTACCATTTGTTGAAGCTGTAGAAAAACAAAAAAAAGTTTACAGAACCATGGGAATCGATATGTGGAAAGACGCCATTTCACTTCCTGGATTGGCGGTAAAATGGATGTTGAAACTTTCAGATTCACCTCCTCATCCTATAAGTTCTCATCATCAGACAATCTCATCACATCATTTCAAAACTTGTCAACCTGTCTGTCTGATCAAGGAAAACGATAAAGATATTTACTTTACCATCAAGGACAATATCGTAGGTGGACCTAGCATTATTTTTCACAGACTTCATGAGTCGAAGAAAACACTGATTCGAGAAAGAAAGTTTGGAAAGGAATCCAAACTTTGTGAACTTATTCTAGGAGTTGATGCAAATGCATTATATTTGTGGAGTATGATGCAAGAAATGCCTACTGGAAACCCTAGAATAAGGCGAATCGAAAATGGATTTGCATACACTCATCCTCGAAAAAATAGCATGGCTGCTCATGGATGGTTACAATTTTTGACTTGGAAGGATAATATTCAAATCTTACATGAAAACAATGATAAAGAATTTAGAATTGGACAACATAATCTTCCTGTTGATGGATATTGTGAAGAATCGAATACAGTGTTTCAATTTCATGGATGTTTCTGGCATGGACATAACTGTAACAAGACCAGAGGAATAAGTATACATCCATATAAGAATCGACCCATGAGTGAAGTTCTGGAGGAAACGAAAAAGAAGGAAGAATATGTTAAAGAACTTGGATATCGTTTAGTAAGAATCTGGGAGTGTGAATGGGACAAGATGGTTGAGGATAACACCGAGATTAAGAACTTTATTAGTATCTTCAACGAAGAGTTTTATCCTTCCAATTCCTTTGCCACCGAGGATGAGATTATTCAGCAGATTATAAAAGGGGAGATATATGGATTCATTGAATGCGATATATCTGTTCCTGAAAACTTATACGAAAAGTTTTCAGAAATGAGCCCCATTTTCAAGAATACATCTTTGAATAGAAATCATCTTAGTGAAAGTATGAAAGAATTTGCTGAAAAGGAAGGAATGCTACCTCAAGAACAACGAACTTTGGTGGGGAGAATGTTTGGACAAAAAATTTTACTACTCACCACTTTAGCAAAATGGTATCTTAATCATGGGATGATTATAACCAAAATATATCAACTCATAGAATACACCCCTAGAAGAGTTTTCAAGTCATTTGGAGAATCTGTCTCAAATGCTAGAAGAGCTGGTGACAAAGATCCTGACCAAGAGTTGATAGCCACAACCAATAAACTCATTGGAAATTCATCGTACGGGAAAACAATCACTGAGAAATTAAAACATCGAAATGTCAAGTATATTCAAGGAGTTTATGAAGCATCCTTGAGAATACGATCACACAGATTTGAATCTTTGGAGGAAATCGATGATAGCTTCTATGAGTTGACTCAACACAAGTCTTCGGTTAGTAGTATATATTTATTATCTTATTGATATAATTGAATCATAATGAAAAATTTACTTGGAGTAATATATGTAAAGAAATCTAATAAGACTGTATATATATTTATTCAGATGAAGATGGATATACCTGTACATATCGGATTCTACATATTACAACTGGCTAAACTTCGGATGTTGGAGTTCTACTATGACTTCATGGATAGGTAAGTAATCTTATTTGTATCTTCTAGAAAAAATATGTATAATGGTATTCATTTGAATGATAAATTTTTGAAATGAGAGTATTATAATACTAAGATAATAAGAATTAAGGATTGAAATTTTTTTATTTTAGATTCTTCGACAGAAAGGACTTCCAGTATGTGGCGATGGATACAGATAGTGCCTACATGGCTCTTTCAGCACCTATGGATAATATCGTTAGAAAAGAGATCGCTGATATATACTACAAAGAATATGGAAAATGGTTTCCTAGGATGTATTGCGAACGACACGCGGATGATTTCCAACTCTGTAAATCTGATCTTACAAAGTTGTGGGAATTACAAAATTGTTGCAAAGAAGTATATCAATATGATATAAGGACTCCTGGTTTATTCAAAGTAGAATTTTCAGGTCATGGAATAGTAGCCTTAAATTCTAAGACTTACTTTTGCTGGAATGTTGAAACTCATTCTACAAAGCATAGCAGTAAAGGATTAAGTAAAACTACGAATAGTTTTACAAAAGACACTTTTTTAAAAGTATTACATTCAAGATTTCCTAAGGAAGGGATAAACAAAGGCTTTGTAAAAAAGACAATAGAGTGTTCTCATACACTCAACTTAGAACAGGATTGACATATTTTTATTCAAAAAGAAGAGTATGTAATGATGGAGTGAGCACAGAATATATTTTAGCATAATTTTTAGAAGTGATTTTGTTGCTAAGTATATATGATAGTAGAGTTTTGCTCCACGATGTATTATTACTATAAAATTTTATTTTCTTCATTGACTCTTCTTTTCGTATATACAATATCAATAATATATAACTAAGCTCATATAAATTTAATATACTATCCAATGTAAAATCATTTCGAATGTAGACTTTCTCATAGTAACATGGCTCAAAACATTCTGATTAAAGATTTTGTTCCATTCGAGGTTGCAGAAATAATCCCGGATAACATCTTGGTTCAACTTGACGAAAATGAACAAATTCGTACACATCTCACCCAGGAATGTTTATACTACATTCTAGGAACAGCTGCTTTTAGAAAAGTTGTGTCATTAAAAAGATTAAAGTCCAACTGTGTCTGCAGTGCGATGGAATGCAGGGAATGTTTGGAATCAACAATATCTGTAAAAGAAATATCGATAACACCCTCAGATTTGAAGATGATCTTTGAATGGGTTGATCTTGAAGCTACCATTCGAGAAGGTAAAATTGGAAAAGAGGTTGATTTAGAATGGATTAACAGATTTATCGCGATCGATTTTAAAACGATGGAAGAAAAGATTTTTTAAACCATGCTTTGGAATAGAATTCGGCACTACATGACTCATCCTACACAACGTGAAGAAACGAAACAACTGCTCTTCAGAAGACTCCTTCATATAGCACAATTTCCATTAATCGGAGAAAGACTGGAAGAGGAAATCGAGCATGAAATTGATGATGTAATTATAGATGAAAAAACTGTTGGATGAAAATAATAAAAGATTCGGAATGTTATTAAGTCTACTCCTCTAGAATTCTCCACCATTCTTCAATTTAGCTCTGACGGTGAAGGAACCAAAAACGAAGAAAACAGAAACAATGTCGGTTATATTTCTAGAGGAGTTTATTCCAGCTCATCTTAAGGATGGACAATTATCAAGAGTGGTTGTAAAGAAAAACACAAAAAAATTCATCAGAAGAGTTACTGAAGAAACTTTTTACTATGTTATCGGATTCTATATCTATAAACGCTTCGTAACATATTTAGAAAGTCAGTGTAGATGCTTCGAGGGAGCTCAAGGATGTCAACATTGTATTAGAATAATGCAAGTACGATATGGAAATGAAGGATTGACTCGACAAGAACTTCATGAGACTTTTGCCGAACTCGATATTGGAACGTGTTTGGAATCTGCTAAAATCGGACCAAGGAGTGACAAAGTCCAACTATCATTATTATCCTCACTTGATTGGAACACACCTTCAAACATAATATTAACCGAATCAAGACTTTATCCATATTTGAGAGGAGAAGCCAATGATCAACAAGTTACAAATCATTACTTCAGTGAACTCCTACATATCAATGGAAAGAATTAATAAACATCACAGTTAGACTTTGCATAATTCTTTATATTTATTCACTTCATTTCCAAGAAGGATTGAATAACTTTTTTGTATACTATTTCAAGATAATTTTGAAGAATGAACTATATATATTATATCGACATACTTTTTATTCATTTTCTTTGCCTACTTCACTCAAGAGAGTAGTATTTTAAAAAGACACTATGACTATAATGAATTTGCACATTATAATATTTCTCATTTTACGGTTTACGGGAATAATAAATGGAAATCAAAGAATTCAATATGTTACCGATGCGAATAGCTGCTTAAGCAGAACACTCAATGAATTTGAAGTTTCATTACTACTTCCATTCGAAGAAACTACTTTATATCACAAGAATAATGAAACATGTGGAAGAATATTTCCATCAGACTACTTTCATTGTGGTTATCCATTACCAGGCAACCACAGATTTGTATGTAAAGAACTACTAAATGAAGATGAAACAGATGGAGAAAACCTATACCTTAATCCTATAGTGTCAGCTTCATCGGAACAAGTTCTAACATATTCTGAATGTGAATATTCAGTTCAAAATTCCACAATCGATATTCTAATTGATTTCAAATTATTCTACAGAGGAGAATTATGTGGATATAACTCTACTCTTTCAATGTTGCAATGTCCTCCAGGATCGAATTTTCAAGATATTGACTTTATCTGTAATCTTCAGCCTATTTCAAATTCTACTACACCTAAAGATACCTTCATTTATGATAATATTGGAAAAAATGAAGGGTTAGATTTGTTACTTCCTGTTCAGTTTCTCAATTCTTTGGGAAAATCAACTCTTATTTTAGTTCTTCGATGTGACACAGAAATTGATGAAAGATGTATTCCAAAACTTTCCTTTTTAAAACGAATGACAGAATGATTTTGAATTTTTGTAACATTTATAGTTTATATTTTATAATAAAAACTTATCTCTCATTCAACCAAATATATAACATTCTCCTCTCGCTCTTCTCGATAATCCGCGAGATCCACTCCGGAAAACCAACCAGCCCTCGATGTCCCAGATATTCACCCCCCACTAATCCACCGATAATCCGCGACGATTCGGCCGACTAATCCGCAACGATTCCCCCGACTAATCCCGCGATAATCCATGTTTAATCGGATGACTCATCCCCCACTAATCGGATGACTCATCCACAGATAATCCGCCGATTACGCCGGGAGCGGATCCATACCCCCTCGAATTCAACCCCCTACTCTACACCACAATTTCCCCCCAAACCCCAACATCTCATTCAACTCCACCCAATTCAATCTACACCCCTAGCCAATTTAATTCGCAACCCCCTTTTTCTATCCCCTCGCTGGATCTGTCACTTTTTTGTGTAGATCTGCTCTCTACATACTACTGCTAAACCTGGTGTACAGCATCAGTGAGTAATAATAGACTGAGAACCTGAATTTAATCTGTTAAAAAATTTGAGTAAAATTATGCCATATTTAATTCTTACTCAAACATTGTGATTCTATCTGTAGCAAGAGCAAGAGCTGCTCCAAAGGAAAAATATTTACTATAATAAAAGCCCTGGCCGTCTGTAAGAATTACTACTACTAGAAATTCCACTGTCATACAGCCCACGACCAAAGTGATATTGGTAAAAAGAAAGGGTACTGATGGTTGAGAAATGCAATATTAGCAGTCAAATAAGATAACTGCAATAGTAGCTGTAATGTACTGGGTGTGGGTGTTATTATATACAACAAATAGCAATAATGAAAGGAAAATATTATATGTTTATATCTCTCCTGCAAAAAGGGAAATGCAATATCGACCAATATTGGAAGTGAAATACACTGATATAGATTTTGTAAATCTGTTCTACGTAGCCATTGTTTTGTAGTCATCCAAACCTATAATTAATTATTGTAATAATCTCATTAGAGCCGTTAGAAAAAATATCATCGTCTTTCCCTTTAGGCTACTTACACTGCGTTAGATTTTGAGAAAATCTGTACTACGTAGTCATTGTTCTGTAGTCATCCAAACTTATAATTAATTATTGTAATAATATCATAAGAACTGTTAAAAATATCATTGTCATTTCCTTTAC
Organism: Watersipora subatra; assembly: GCF_963576615.1. Taxonomy (NCBI): domain Eukaryota; kingdom Metazoa; phylum Bryozoa; class Gymnolaemata; order Cheilostomatida; family Watersiporidae; genus Watersipora; species Watersipora subatra. Next base: position 53,072,576 of record NC_088713.1, read on the forward strand.
TTATACTTTGTTGGATGTCAGTTAGAATACGAAAGTACTCAAATGTGTCAGCAAATGAAATTGACAATGAAAAAATTGAAATCGACAAGAATGAAACGATTTTTGTACTTCTATGTTAATTGCCGAAACCTTGGGAACTATGCTATAGACTGGTGAAAAGTGCACATTTTTTCGTGAAATGCGCAAGACTTAATCGTTCTATTCTCTGTCGCTCGGCGTTTCAATTTCCGGTCTTAACCTTTATTAAACCAAGCTTTTCAAGCGTTTTGTGACGATTTTCGTCCTAATAAATCTGTCTATTTATCTGTAATCCGATCAGATGGGTTAGTTTTAGGAATTTGCGGTAACCTTTCAAAGGCTTGGTAACATACAGTCAAACATGGATAACTCGAACTTCAAGGGACCGAGCAAAAGTGCTCGAATTATCAGAGCGTTCAAGTTATCAGAGCACTGTCACATATTTTATATATTTACTTATTTATTAGTAGATACAGGTACATATACAAATTAAAATATAAATCAAAAGCACAAATGGCTTGTTTCAAATTAAATGCTTCTAATGTAAAGTTTAAAACGTTTTCATGAAAAAATTACAGAGATTTTTCTATCACTTGAGATTGGTTTGTTGTTTGAGGTGATGTTATTGCCATGAAGTTTTTCAGATTGACATTGGCATAACTTGATCGTTGTTGAAATGCTCAAAAGAAAAGACATTTATTTCTTTTGGGGTTTTACCAACGATCAATTTTGCCATTTTTTCTTGAAGTTTATGCAGATTACCTTACTTTACCTGAGATTCGTTAAGAGCAACACTTCGAGGCAGTTCAATTAGAAGTTTTACGAGGTTTTACGATACATTCTATATCGCTCACGCTTTTTTAATAGATACTTATCGAATGTACACACGTATTCTGTGTTTAGGTCAAACGATGAATAGTTTTTTGTAGCTCAGACAACGTATACTCTTAATTGCAACAATTTTTAAGACGTTTTAAACATTCAACATTCCGACGTTGATTCAACACGGAATCAACGTCGGAAAACTATTCATCACGGGCTAGCCGGGTCACGCACTCAAGGATTTTCGCCACGCACATACAAAACAACATGCAATTTCTTTTTTTGTATGTGCGTGGCGAAAATCCTTGCGCGCGTGACCCGGCTAGCCCGTGCTATTCATCGTATCGCAGTATAAATCAAATTTCACCAAACTTTTAGAAAAGTCGTTGACAAAAATATTTTGCCGATGGTGGTAATAACGACGCTTATGAATTACAAAAAGATGAAGTTTACCTCTATGGCTTTGAATAAAGTGATTTTCTAAAGCGATAACAACCGTTTTGGTAGCCGTTGGGCAAAAAACAGTTCGAATTAACAGTGTTGAGTTCGAGTTATCTATATCAATTTATCATTACGTGGGAACGGACCAAAGGAAATGTTCGAATTAACCATGTGTTCGAGCTATCCGTGGACGAGTTATCCATGTTTGACTGTATTTAAATAGGTTTATATGCGTTTTGCATCATTATTATACTTAAAGAATAGAGAAAGCATAATATTATTATGATTTATTAGTTATCTTGAGGTGTTGACTGATGTTCTGAAAAAAGAATCAAGGAGATTGACCCACTAGAAGCTGAGATATAGACAGCCAAACACAGGTCTACCTAATAAAGAATCAGAGGAAAACCCTTCGAAAATCCCGAAAACTATGACGTATAAAATCGACTTAATGGTCATGTGCCGGAGTTGCGCACCCTTACCGCTGTTACTTATAATGATTGTTTTGGCTACGAGATGTGAAACGCTTCTCGCGATAGTAAATAATTTACATACTAGCTCTGGTTTCTCAGGAAAATCATCCAAACATTGTGTGGTAAAGGCATTTGCCCACAACCCCTCGTCATGATTTTTTAAAGCAGAAGAGCAGATTTTGACTATTGTGCTTCAAATTTTAACTCGATCTCCACGGATATGCTCCGAAGATCATCTGTTCAACGAACGGCGCGTGTATAGTCTATATGCGATATCCGCGATTGCAGTTTTTTTAGAATACGAAATAGGAATGGGACTTTTTGTTCCTTCATCATTTTTCTACTGTGTATCTACTGCAGCATTCAGTTGATTTTCATGATTATCGTCACTATTAACAGACTGGAAGTTCACTACAGCCATAATCTTAAAAAGACTAACTTGACCGTGCTGCTCTTGCTATAAGAAAAGAAAACGATAACTTTTGCTTTGATTTTTCTATTGATCTATTATCTTATCTATGATTATTTTTTATGATTTATATAATATTCAAAATGCATATTATACAAAATAATAATATAACTGCGTATAGAATAAATGATGTAACTAATAAAATTTGTAGAAAATTCCAAATGATAACCGAGATTGCTTTAATTGATTCTATTTATTAGCTATAGTTAAAAAATCTGAACAACGCTAAAGATGAGTCTGAATAGGGAAGCTAAGTAGGAGAACAACAAAACTGAGCTGAACTAGCAAGATAGCGAAATGTTGCGAAATAATAGATGCGTGTAATTATTTTATGCTAAAACTAATCTACACGTCAGAGGGACTGGTTCGGAATTCTAGGAGCGATGATTGTTAGGCCCAATTTGATTGTTCTATACTTCCAGGGATTAAACCAATTAAAACGCCGTGATTGTTATAGGAGAGCGCATTAGTTGGCTTAATTGACCAATGACACACAAGTCGATTTCATACGTCATATATTGATGATTACCAAAACACTTTTGTTTTTTGGTAGACCTGTGTTTGGCTGGCTATATCTCAGCTTCTGGTTGGTCAATCTCCTTGATTCTTTTTTTAGAACATCAGTCAACACCTCAAGATGAATAATAAAGCATAATAATATTATGCTTTCTCTATTCTTTAAACGACTTTACTGAAAAATATTTAATTTGTTGATAGGATTTCGTTGCAAGGGTTTAGTGACGGCCGTTAACGAATAATTTTTCGGGAGTTGTGTGCACATGTGCATTTATCATAAATCTCCCAATCAATTGCTTCACTCTTGTTTGGTCGTGGGACTATAATTCTAGTAAATAGCTCATGTTTCTATTCAAAACTGTAGTGAGTAATAAGAATATTTATGAATCAGGAGAGTTTAGCTAAGTGCTGACTAATAGCTGCCACAAGGTGTTGAGCTGCTAACATCACTTTAATCCTATCAGTTTTGAATAAGGAATTATAATACTCAGAATATAATTATCCAAGAGAGAGCAGAGGTGATGAGTGATTAGCAAGGGCTGAGTGTTGGCTGAAGAGAAGAGGCTGAACTGACAGCATATAATACAGAGACAGAGCTGAACTGCTTCTACAGCCCACTGCAGTCTCTATGCGAGGAAAATGTAGATGGAATTCCCAGGGTATGTTTACAAAGATACCTTGGGGACAAGCAGAGAGTTATGCAATAGAGTAGTACAAGTGAGTAGCTGGTATCACACTGTATAATAATCCTATCCATTGTAGGCTGCCCAGTGCAGTGCTGTGTCTAGGTCGAGAGTCTGTATGTTGAGCAGGGAGACTCGTTGCTCTACTGACAGGCTGATCAGCAGAGTCTCTACTATCTCTGTATATCCTCTCCATGCAGCCCATAATAGAGCTCTGTAACCCACTCCATCCTCCTCAGCTATCAGCTCATACTTCTTACAAGAAGATGCAGTATGAAGTATAAGCTCTACTAACTCTCTATCTCCCTTCCTTACGGCCCTGTTCAGAGCTGTATGTCCATCCTCATCCTTCTCAATCAACAACCCATCTGCTATTCCTCTCAATGAAGTGAGTAACAGATTGATTTCAATTTATTGATGTCAATAGCCTTCACAGCAAAAATAAATCTTATTTATATAATAAAAAATTTAACAAAATCATACATATGCTATAACTTTAATTTTTTCAAATATATATTATGTATTTTATATTGGAAAGTATGACATCAGAATTGTCTCCTCTCAGCAGTTGCATCTATCATGGAAAAATTATATGTTGATGGCAGATATGAATAGTTAGGCTATATGTTATAGATCACGCATGACTCATAAAGTATCTGCTATAGATCAGGCATGAATACTAAGGATATCTATTATAGATCTAACAAATACTAATGCTACCTACCATAAGTCAGACATAAAAACTTGGGCTGTGTCATAGATAAGACATGAATACTAAGGCGATCTGTCATCGATCATACATGGATACTAAGGCTATCTGTCATCAGCCTTAGTGTTGACATACAGTATCACTTCTCCTGGCCGCATCAGACGAGTGTGTTATTTGTTGGTGCATTCTGGACATTTTCTCTTATTTTAAAAAGGTACTTTTTGTAATAGGTTTACATAAGAGCCCAGTGCGTTGCTTGACAAGAGATCGGTACGACTTGCTCCCCAATAATGCCCACTATCTTTGGAGATGAATTTTACTGCAACTTATATGGTCTACGACTCTACATTAACATTATACAATCATGGCTGTTTCTGTTAGCCATTTTTAGAGCCTTTTTAGGCCAGCTGCAGCAGTGAGATCAGCTCTAAAGCATTGAAGTGTTGCAATGAGTAGGGAATATCATCTGTTAATCTATGGTGGTCTAAGGAAGTTGGAATTTTGCCAAGCTACGTAGGTGGCATTATATAAAATGAGTGCAGTTCAATGATGGACATGTGTGTTCATAAAAATCACTGCTAGATGAGTAGAGAGGAGAAAATGTATCCAGGAAAAATATGAAATTGTATTAATTATAAATCTTAAACAAGAACTACAAGTGATTTCAATTGAACAAAGATAAAGGTATCAGCCCAGAGGCTCATGAAGCTGGTCTCCTGTCTCGTCTGTATCAGTGGGAGTACGCAGATAAATATCTAGTCTGTTAAGTCTTTCCATCATGGCAGCCATATCTAAAGGAACAAATACTTATCAATAACTATCGTAAACAACAATATCATTCATCTCTATCTATAAAAATTGCACCATCTCACAACCACCTTGTGTAAACCATCCTTCAGACTAAGGGTAGGTTTAAAATAGATGGTTTGGAGTTGTAAAAACTGCAGTCTAGTAATACAATTTATTTGGAATTCATACGACCATGAAAACAGATTTGAGCGATTGGCTCCCTTTGAGCATTAACCAATAGAATTAACTGCTGACCAGCCAATAGCAATGATGAAATAATACTCATCATATCCATACCTTATAAGTTAATAACTAGCAAGACAAAGTACAGATGAAGGTAAATGAATACGTGTTGTTACTGATGAACAGTAAATATGTGGATGTTAAAATTCAAACACGAATTGAACTGTGTGTAAAAACTTTACCTACTGTATTGCGATTATCTGCTTCTTGCAAAGCTACTATCTGCTGCTGGGACTCTACTAACCCCTCCCTCTGATTGGCCAACTCTAAAACAACAATAGAATCAAGGCTCATGTACTGGTACTGTTACATCTTACAAAAAGAAGCAATAAGCAAATGTAACATTACAATTAGACAGCTTTATTAGCAACTGAACCAGAGTTAACATTAGCCAACTCAACACTGAACAAGGTCAGCTGATCAGCTGGTAAGTAAGACAAAAGATAGGGGATGACTCATCCTAAGCTATTTATAGATCACTAGCTGCACATGTCTGGGCAGGATCAAAACTGAACTCTAGTGATAGTGCATACATATCAGGTACTACACACAAAGGAGGTGTATAGATGTTATCCATATTTTATGACAAGAAGAAAGTCCAGTTTAACAGAAAATAAAAAAGTCACCTGCTGTCTTGCGATTATCTGCTTCCTGAAGATCTACAATCTGCTGCTTAGACTCCACTAACTCCTCTTTTAGTTTGGTCAACTCCGCCCTCTGATTGGCCAACTCTAAAACAACAATAGAATCAAGGCTCATGTACTGGTACTTTTACATCTTACAAAAAGAAGCAATAAGCAAATGTAACATTACAATTAGACAGTTTTATTAGCAACTGAACCAGAGTTAACACTACCCAACATAACACTGAACAAGGTCAGCTGACCACCTGGTAAGTAAGACAAAAGATAGGGGGATGAGTCATCCTAAGCTATTTATAGAGCACTAGCTGTACATGTCTGGGCAAGATCAAAACTGAACTCTAGTGATAGTGCATACATATCAAGTACTACACACAAAGGAGGTGTATAGATGTCATCCATATTTTATGACAAGAAGAAAGTCCAGTTCAACTGAAATTAAAAAGTCACCTGTTGTCTTGCAATTATCTTCTTCCTGCAAGGCTCCAATCTGCTGCTTAGACTCTGCTAGCTCCTCTCCCTGATTGGTCAATGCTTAAACAATCATATGATAATAATAATATAACAATCATGGCTCATATATTGAGGATATGTAGAAACATCAATATTCTGTTAACAACTATAGAATCATGGCTCAAGTACTGTTACTACATGAGAAGGAGATATAGAGAAACACAAGAGGATAGACTCAGAACTAGTGCAAAGAGTTTATGGTGAGGAGTAAATTAGTTTTGGTATAAATTTACGAATTAACACATCTTTAAAAACTAAAAAGAAATAAAGTTTTGTAGAAAGAATATTTTCATGAGCTCAGGTACTGTTGTTCCAGTAACAGCTTAAGAACTGTAAATCCTACCTTTTGATTTTTGATTGTCAGCTTTGTGCAGGGCAGCGAATTTTTGGTAAGTGGCTGCATGGGCTACAACAAAGTGAAGATAAAGACTTCATTATAATAAAATGATCAACAGACAAACCATCTTATGAATAGGAACTCTTCCCCTTATTTATTATAGTCTCAGGTATATGTGGAAGGAGGCAACTGGTACTGCGGGTGTAATGTTAATACTACTAGTTAAAACTATTTGAGCAAATGTTAAAATATAACCTGAGAAACTAGTGTTAAGAGTTTATGTTAGGAGTTATTAAAATTGCAATGAGAATCAACTAGTATGGCTGATAGAAACAAATATTATATAAGTTCCTACTGCATTCTTGCCTAATTCCTAATGCTCAAAACATTCCTATTGCATGTTGCACTTATCTTCTCTAAGGCTACAACCAGGTGTATAGCATCAGCAACCATAATAGACTAAGAACCTGCAACAAAACTAGAAAAAAATTTTGAGTTCAAATTTATACAGTCTCACGCTAGTCTTAGGCCCTTTATCTACTACTACAATTCTAGTAAATAGCTCATGTTTCTATTCAAAACTGCAGTGAGTAATAAGAATATTCATGAATCAGGAGAGTTCAGCTAAGTGCTGACTAATAGCTGCCACAAGGTGTTGAGCTGCTAACATCACTTTAATCCTATCAGTTTTGAATAAGGAATTAAAATACTCAGACTATAATTATCTAAGAGAGAGTAGAGGTGATGAGTGATTAGCAAGGGCTGAGTGTTGGCTGAAGAGAAGAGGCTAAACTGACAGCATTTAATACAGAGACAGAGTTGAACTGCTTCTACAGTCCACTGCAGTCTCTATGCAAGGAGAATGTAGATGGAATTTCCCAGGGTATGTTTATAAAGATACCCTGGAGACAAGCAGAGAGTTATGCAATGGAGTAGTATAAGTGAGTAGCTGGTATCACACTGTATAATAATCCTACCTGCTATTACTGGCTGCTTCCAGCTCTTAAGCAGCTCTACTGTCTCTTTCTCTCCCTCAGACTCTGCCTCCTCCAGAGGAGTTCTACTGTCACTGTTCTTTATACTGAGGAGAGCAGAGACTTTATCAGGAGGGATGGAGGTCAGCATAGTCTGTAGAGCTGCTGTGTGTCCCTCGTAGGTTGCCCAGTGCAGTGCTGTGTCTAGGCTGATATTCTGTATGTTGAGCAGGGAGACTCGTTGCTCTACTGACAGGCTGATCAGTAGAGACTCTACCATCTCTGTATGTCCACTCATAGCAGCCCATGTTAGAGCTGTCCAACCCAGTTCATTCTTCACTGCTATCAGCTCATACTTCTTACCAGAGGATGCAGTATGAAGTATAAGCTCTACTAACTCTCTATCTCCCTTCAATGCAGCCCTGTACAGAGCTGTATCTCCACCCTCATCCTTCTCCAACAGCAACTCATCTGCTATTCCGCTCAATGGAGTGAGTAACAGATGAGCTACTTCAGGGTGGTCTCGGGAGATAGCCAATCGCAGAGCTGTATACGACTTACTGTCTCTGATAGTTGTTATAAGCTGAAGTAGCTGATCAGGAGGGGTGGTTGTTAGAGCAGCCCTAAGAGAGGTAATGTCAGGAGCTCCACTAGCTCTAATATATTCCCTAATCCGTTGCTCCATTGTATCCTGGAAAATACTCCACACAGTAAAATATGATAGAGAAAAATGAAGACAAAATGTGACTCAACTGTTGACTCTGCGTGAGCTGATGACTTATAAAGCTGCCAACCATAACAGAGTTGCTGCAGGTGAACCCTGGATATTCACAGAGTATAAAAAGGAGACAAGGAATGTTATACTCATAGCTGGGAAATCAAGTATCAACACTCCTGCTATTTGCTCTCTCAAGTGTTAAACTAATGGGAATAAACTCAGTAAAATCTTAACAATGACAAATCAGGAGACAGCAATAAGATTCATAGTCTGCTACTTTAAACACTAATTTCCTATAAAACTGGCGACTAAATACAATCAGTGACCTGCAGCTGATTCTGACCAGAACAAAAACAAGAGAAGCAGTTAAAAACTCCAGTTTCAGAGTTCCTCATTCTATTCATAAGAGGCATATGACATATTTACAGTAGGAAATGTTTGCAGGTACAAAAATGACTGAGGAATGAAACCAGAGACTCCTGACCTTAACTTAACCTCACTAGATGATAGATTCTATGAGTCTCCACAGGGTAGAGAGTGATAGTCTCAGGTCAGAGTTATATTATAATCACACTGACTCAGTGTCACTTCTCATCTACTCTATTATTCCCAGTAAGTATAATATCAACAGATGCTAATATAACAGAAAAGTTATACTTACCTGTAGGTGCTCTGTATGTGATATGCTTGCTGGCTGCTCCATGCGTTTTATAGCTTGAAAATGTCTCCGCCCCTCATTCAACAATCTGTCTCTTGATTGGCTGAAGCAAATATAACTTGTCCAATTACAGAATAGTTCGCAGGCCAGAAATGACAATGAACAGTTAACATTGTAATAATATTGAATAATGTACACAGGAAACAATATTTAATTTATTAATTTATTAATATTTATTTGCGAGTCTATTATATGAAAAAAACATTTGATGAATATTTGAAGCAAACACAGGACTAATGCTAGTTATATGTGTGTGAGCCTAGCGTCACTAGTGTTTTGCTGCATTAAATTACTGCCGGGTCTCACTGCCAATATGGGAATCAAGATTTACACGCTGGTGTCTAAGAACACAGTCATATTATATCCCTACTACAGTAGTTCAAACATCCACAATGTTCAATATAGTTTGAACTACTGACTAGTTGAAATGTCTATATTACTATCAACCAGGAATTTACATCGGTATTTATGAATTGTTCATATGAAATGTTGTACATAGATTCTCACCATAACAAAAGTAGATCCAAGCTCACTGCATCCAACTCAAGCTCTCTCCACTCTCCTCTAGTGATTAATGTAAACTGCCAGTTATAAAGCTATTACCACACAAGCAGACCACCCATGTATAACAGGCCACTGTACTTGAAGGCTACAGGAAGAAACAATGAATACACAACTCCAATGTGATCTTCTGGGAGTAGCTCATTTATTTACAAATACTGAATGGTTTTACTGTTGTAAGACAAAGATAAATCACTTAATGGATAACAATTCCTCTTTCAGTTTCAACATATGCTAGACCGGGCTTGTGAAATATGGCCTGTGAGCAGGACCTGCCCTGTTTGATGATTCAATCTGGCTTGACAACAATTTCTGAGTATGTCAAAAAAGAAGTGAGTCACTTACCACTGCTCTGAACTGCTAATGCAACTACGTAGGTATTCAAGCAACTATTTACTCCAACTGTAATGCATTTCACATACAAACATCAGCGAGTACTTATCAATGTGCAGTGCAATTTGTATAATGAACACAAGCCTGTTGTTAAGACAAGTTAACATAAATCTAAACATGGAAAAACTATATTAAACCTTGTGTACAAGTCTAATTATAGAGAAGTTAGGCTGTACGAAATCTTGAAAAATGTTGTGTTTTTTTTAAAAAAAAGATTTAACAGCTGCACAGTACATGAGCCTTATAAATTCATCTAATGGTTTCAAGCTGACAAGTTTTTTTAAGCAAGAAAGAGATTTTCAGATCACGATTGAAGGTCATATACGATAGTTTTTAAGCAGTAGCAAAAGTCAAGGATAACTGCGAATCACCGTTACTACGGTTACAATATATATGGCAAAGGAAAAAATATACTCGATGTACTACCTGTATTATTTCTTTAACGTGAAGGTTTAGGACCGTCCAATTCAAGCCATTTCCACTCTCCGTTGGTGATGAGTGTAAACTGATTGCTATAAAGCTATTAGCACACAAAAAGGACCACCCAATAGTTAAAAGCTGCTTTATTTGAAGGCGTGAAGCGGTACCAATGAAAGCACAACTCCGATGTGATCTGCTCAGATCAGCTCACTTATCTACAAATACAGAATGGTTTGACTGCTTGTAGGACAAAGTTGAGTCCCTGAATGGATAGCAGTTTCTCTTTCAGTTACAGCATATGTCAGGGTGTGCTGCGCTCACACTTATGGGTTCGGCGTAACTCTTGTGCAAATATGACTTTAACTTTAAACTTCAAGCAAGATTATATATTTGAGTAAATTACACTGCATATAGCAAGCACGTGTAAAAAGACTAACTCTCTATAGCTGAGAGTGTTTCTTATATATAAAAACATGGACAGCATGATTGACGTCAAAGGATATAAACTTTGCCAAACACAACTTGGTACATGTGACGCATAATAATAGCCAAAATATACAATTTATGTTTTAGACACCAATGGCACAACCAAAGTTCACAGGAAATTATACTATTATGTTGGAGGCAATGTATCAAGAATAAACCTTGAAGATGGAGACAGGATGGAATTGTTGGCTTTAGACATTGTTCGTAGTAATTAATGTCAGCAATGACTGTCGGTATAAATAAACCAGTAAACATTGCATAGCTTGTGTAAATGAGTGTAGTTCTTGGAATGTTACAGCGTTGCTATTTTAACGAGATAATGGTTGTCGTATAAGGCTGACATATTTGGGTCAACTCTGGCGGTCTTCTTCTTTGAGATATTATAATATCTTACACCTTCCCTCTTTGAAAAAGTCGGAGCGTATATGAGTCATTTGGCTGAACCGCAGGAACACTGCTTCAAAGTGCGGAGAGGAGGAGAAACGAAATCTTAAAATTTAGGTACCCTCTACAATTAATGCCTTTCAATTGCAGAGGATGTTTGATGCATGTCGTATACCAACATCTGCCTCGGTGTCTGTGTGCCTAACGAATATCAACAAATTTCGGTGCGTCCATATACCATGTTGTCGATGACACGTCACTTGTGGCGCTCTTATGTGATGTTCTTGAGCCCTGAGAAAACATATAACGTAATGTGCAGTAACCCTTGTAAATATTTAGTTACACAAAAAAAACATTAATCGTCACAAACTAGGTGAAACCTTACTCTACTGTTCAGGTTTCCAATTATTGCTACTACAATATAAAACAAAAATAAAAAAAGTATTTCTATTTATCCTAGATATAACAACCTCATTCATCCATAATTTTTTTTTTTTTTTCATATTACTGAGAACATAAACAAATCGAAAAGCACTTGTTAGCAATAGTTACAAAACTTATCTTAGCAATAGTTACAAAACTTATCTTGATTGGTAAGTCCATATCAGGGAAGTAAAACAACATCAGCCCTGGTCATAGGTACCATCCGATCATAAATAGGTTATATGTGTAGAATTAGCCAGTCATAGCAGAATTCATCGATAGATCTCCATGGAGGTTCAGGAAGCCGTATTTATAGCTTTGAAGAGTCAGCCGCAGAGCATAAATGAGAAAGAAGGGGTATAGTCAATCTGGCCACAAACTCAGTGGACACAGAGGTAGATCCCCTAATTCAGTGAATTACATCAATCTTTACAAATTTCACATGGGCCAGTTTAATTTTGATTCATAAGCCAAGTAGTTTAAGTTGTTCAACTATTTTTTTTTTTTCTTTTCTGATTAATGGGCATCCAATCCAAAATTTACACACTGGCTTTAAGTTAAAACATGTTACCACTAGTTCAGCAATCTCGGAGTTGTGTGCCCAATATTTACAACTTATTTTAAGGTAGGACAACTGCCTGCATTATGTCATAGCCGTAGCACTATAACAACTCTGATTAATTTAACTTCTCCATTGCATTTTCTTAATTAGGTCAACTTGTTCGTAGGCTCAAAACGGAAGTATTGAACAGTGTTACAGCGGCAATCGTCCGCACAGCATGAATGAGTTAGCGTGGAGATTATCATTATTGAATTACAGGACAAAAGAGCTTATCAACAAGATGGCTACACAATGTGAAGTGGTGAGAGCAAACAGTGATCACATAAAAAGGAGTTCAGATTAAGGGTACGGCAAAACAAGTCGCTATTATTCAATAATATAAAGCTCGCTAATAAGTCATTAATAATTACTATTTTAGTGTCTCTTTCTTAAATAGTACGAGTGGCTAGGTTTGTCGGTACTGTTTGCAGTAGTGATCTGAGTGTCAGTAGAAGTCCTAGTTTCTGAGTCTGTACCACGTTTGACAGAAACATATGTGGGTGTCTGAAAGTCGTTAGTCATAGGTGGTTTACATCGTTTTAAGCGTCGCATGTGAGTAATGAATTCGACTCCTACAGGTATACCAGAAGTACCTAGAGCTCTAATATACACATTAAGTCCTCGTAACTTGGTCACTACGTATGGTCCATGGTATTGCTTCGAAAATTTCTTTACCTGGCCAAGAGCTACTCTAGGTACTAAAATGTAGACAATGTCTCCTAAAGCATAAGTAGGTCCTTTCACGTGTAAGTCATGGTAATATTTGTACTCACGCTGGGCACTTTCGATATTGTCACGAGCTACAGCCCATGCGTGTGCTAATGATTCAGTCATTGTTTGAATGAAGTCTTTGTCGTCGCTGCATGACCTCGGCATAGTAATAGGCACACAGAGGTCAAAAGGTATGTCCAAGTCACGTCCATATAACAAATAGTTCGGTGAGAAGCCTGTACTAGAGTGCTCTGTGTTGTTGTAACTATGTAGTACAAACTTAGTCAAATAGTCCCAGTCAGTTTGAGTTCGGTTTACAATAGTGGACATCAAGTTGCTAAAGGTACTGAACCATCTCTCAATCTCGCCATTGGTCTGTGCACAAAAGGGGCTTATCGTACGCTTATCAATCCTAAGAATTTCAGCCAATTTTTCCATGATTTGAGAAGCAAACTCTTTACCATTGTCTGAGAGAATAACGTTCGGAGTTCCATGTGGTAAAATGACAAATTCCACAAACTGTTCAGCAATGGATTCAGCAGTTTTGTCAGGTATTGGTCTGGCAATTGTCACTTTGGTAAAGCTGCATTGAAATCCAACTATGTATTTGTTTCCCTTGGGTGTCAATGGCAAAGGCCCTAACACATCCATGGACAGACGTGAGAAGGGGCGTTCACATGTCAAAGGCTTCAATGGGTATATAGCATTCACAGGTGCTCTCTTTCTTTGATTACAGGGTATACAGCCAGCAACGAACTCCGCAACACTATGTGACATGCCAAGCCAATGATACTTCAAACTCAAGCGCTTATATGTTCTACTACGACCAGTGTGACAACCAAACAGTGAGGAATGGTACGTAGTAATCAAGTCAAATTGAAGTGATTCAGGTACACACAAAAGAGGTCTCATTGCATCAGGCGGACAGTAATACAACACGCCTTCTTGTAAAAAATATTTGTCCTTCTGATGTTGCCAATGTTGCCACTGAGTAGGATTCATATATATAGGTCTCTTACCAGTCATGATGTAATCAATGATTTGTGCCCAGAAGTTGTCCTCTCGTTGACCTCTGGCAAAGGCAAGGAGGTCTGTCTTATTTGCTGAGAGGTGTGTCTCAGTAACACCAACCACATTGTTGTCATAGAGGGTGACCCTAGATAAAGCATCTGCAACCACATTAGACTTACCTGGCTTGTATATGACCTGAAGGTCATATTCCTGCAATTTAAGAGAATATTTCGCCAATCGTGAGCTTTTATGATCACAAGTCATCAACCATTTCAATGGGGCATGATCAGTCATTACTATTACTTTGTGTCCTAGCAGCAGATGTCTAAATTTAGCCATAGAATCTAAAATCGACAACCCTTCCCTTTCAATGGTCGAGTAATTAGTCTCTGCACGTGTCAAAACTCTGCTATGAAAGCCAACAGGATGGAGATTTCCATCCTCAAATTCCTGCAACAGCTGCGCTCCTAAGGCAAAGCCACTACTATCAGTTTGCAAAATGAACCTTTTAGAGAAATCAGGATAGCGTAACACAGGGTATTCAGCTAACTTTGTTTTGAGAAGTTTAAAAGCAGATTCACACTGAGGTGACCATGTATATGGCTTATCCTTTTTCAAAAGTTCCAGCAGAGGTTTAGCAATTTCTGAAAAGTTTGCAATATAACCACGATAATAGTTTACGAGGCCCAAAGCTCTACGCAAACTAGGCAGGTCAGTCGGGGATGGGAAACGTTTGATTTTATCTACCAGCTCCCCCGTAGGGCGACTCCCATTTTTGTCATACACATGCTCCAAGTACTGGGCTTCTGAGCGTGCCCACGTAGACTTTTTAGGATGAATTTTCAACCCATGTTCTATAAATCTGTCTAACACTGCACCTACTCGTTTGATATGCTCATCCACATCCATCGGGCTGAATATCAAAATATCATCAATGAAGCACTGACAAGTTTGCCAATTTAGTTTGTCAAGTATTGTCGAAATAGCTCTCTGAAACTGTATTGGAGAATTTTTCCAGCCGAAAGGAATGACCTTATATTTATAAGTTCCACTGTGCGTAACAAACACTGACCGCTCTTGGTCTTCTTCGTAATCAAGTTTTATTTGCCAATACGCTTTTACCAAATCTAAAGTCGTGAACAGGCCCTGCCCTGCTAACATTTCTTTCACACTGTCTTGGTGTGGTAGCGGGTATGTAAGAGTAGTTGTTACTGAGTTAATCTTGCGAAAGTCTGTACAAAGGCAAAGTTTATCAGAATTCTTTTTCTTAACCATTAAAATTGGAGAAGCCCATGCACTGCGGTTGTCTGGTTCAATAATGCCAGCTTTAAGCATTTTTGAAATCTCTTCATCAACTGGTTGTTTATACGCAACGGGAATTCTATAGGGAGCCTTTCTAATTGGTGCCGCATTACCTGTGTCACAAAGTCTACCTGAAACACCACCAACTTTTCCCAAATCGTAGTCATGTTTGGCAAAAACCGTACGCTTAGTTTTCAGAAAATCTATGAACTTACGTTGATCAGATTTTGAAAGAGCTGATTTTGACATGTCAATGTTAGCTATGGGGTCTACCGGCTTTTCATTGATGTCTGACATGATTTCTTGTACATTGACCTCAGCCATTCTTTTCTTTGGTAGTTCACTGGCAATCCCCAATGGTGTTTCTTTGAAAACCTGGACATACTGATGACTAGTGTTAATAACTCTGCACTTAACATAACCATCGGCTTTACTAAGAGTTGATGCAAACAATAACAGTGGACTCACAAATGTTAGTTCAAACAAAGTCTGCGTATCAAACTTGGGACTTGGTACACAAAAAATGCTGTCAGACATAGGTGGAAAAACAAGATCTCTGTTTGCAAAAACATTGCAAAATCTGTTTTCACTTGCCTCATTACTATCAGCATTAGCATTTATAGTGGGCAGGCGTTTTCTCGCTTTCTTAGAAAGTGGGAGAGGTAGCAGGTATAATCTACCAGTGGAGAAATCTATGCAGAGTCTGCCCATGTGTCTTAAATTGTCAACACCTAATATTAATGGATAGTGGCATGTAGCAATGACTAACAGTCTAGCTTCAACGAGCTCAATGTCTGCGCAACGGATGGGTGCATACACGTCACCTATACCTTTCACAATATCACCGCTAACTGCTCTAATTGATCGTGCAGTTTGTCTAATCTTACATGTCAAGCCTAGTTCATCACAAAGTGACTTGGATATAGTAGAGACCTGCGCTCCCGTATCAATCAACACATCCATCTCACGATTGGCAATGATTGCTTTGACTAATGACTCATGTACCACCTTCGTGAAAGCACACAATATGTCACCTAGCGTTGGTGGTTTTTGTCTCAATGTGTAAGCGTGCTTACTACGTCTCCAACTACCTGCAGGTTTTGAAGCAGGCGATCTTGCAATTCTAACTGCTCTTGCAGTGTATGTGTCTGCGGTCACTCTAGATGGCCAATTACCAGCATGCCGTGGTTTATTGTAGGTTACAGCAGGCAATGTTTCAGTCACGCTAGAATTAGCCTCAGCTAGCTCAGCAGGCTCTGGCTCAATCGACTTAGAACTGGCAACTTGGGATTCAAGCACATCAAGGTTTGTCTCTTCCAAAGGAGTATTTGCACTATTTACATTTTCATTTACTGCTTTTTGTGTCAATGAAATACTGATATTAGTGTTCTTTTCATTGGTAGGTTTGTCAGCACCAGGTCCCAGAAAATAATCGCGTATGTATTTTTGTGGTCTCTGTTTAAAGTTTCTAGCGCCTGTGCACGTGCGTAGACAACTCCAAAACACATTAGCGGTTACTGCCACGCAACAGAGGAAAATCCATAGCTGTTTTACGCTCAATTCACCCAGATCTGACAAAAATGAAAATATCCCCGTGTTAACCACATTGCTAGCAAAAGTTTCTGCTTGTTTCTGAGGGTTCTGATGAAAGCCTGAAGTCGCACCTAAGTGCTTGAAAATCCGTGACTGGTGTGAGACAGATCCAGTCCAGTCATTGAGACTAAATTTGTCTTTGAATACATTCCAATCATACAGTAATAACTCATGAATCACAATTTTATCTGGTTCAACAGCAAAACCTGAGTAATTTAGGAAAACCAAATTGATAGAATCTAGCTCGGAGATCTTAGTCAACTCCCCAGTCTTATGGTGATAATAATATAACTGACCATCTAGTGAAACAGGAATTTCTTGTTCTAAAGAACAATCACCCAGCTCCGGGTTGTGGTAGACGATGTTAGTGTGAGTGTCAAGCCAAATTGATTGATTACTACCAGCAATAATAGCATTTAAAGGAATGCGATTAGAACATGTATCAGCAGGAAGCACGGTGTATGTCCACTTTTTCGCATGGATAAACAGATAATAGGTTGTGCGTTAATTTAGCATGTATGTGTGATTCAAGAGGTGACGAGCTGCTAATGTAGGATTGCGTTCCAATGTTGATGTGATCAATTGAGCCAATGACTGCATATTTTGACAGTATGTCAAGAAAGAAGTTCTGAACAAATGATTGTAGTTTTGATTAATTCGCAACTCAAGGGCTTGCAATTTAGCATTGACTTCGCTATCAGTTACTTCACCATCCAATTTGTCAGCTTCTCGCTTTAAACGAGACAAATTTTGAACTCTGTTACATGCAATTCCCTGATCACTCACCATAACCTCACCACCACACTCCGGAGCCTGGTTCATAATTTTTTGTTTTGTGAAACTGAGTGCTAACTCACCGCTATTGGACATCCAAAAGAGGTCCTGTAGCTTGCCCTCAAACTGCTGATGTGGCAGGTACTGACACTGTTCCTTGTTGTCTGGTTCCCAAAGCAGCGCTGATCCATCTTTGAGGGTGCAAAAGCCAGACGGGTACGCGCAATGACCTGCCACACCAGCAGGGCTTTCTACTTTCTCCTCCCTTCCATGTCTCTTCAGCACCACAGTTTGATACAAATAAGAATTAAGAACAGTAAATTCATAATCCTTGCAACAATGAAATCCTGTACGAAATTTCGGCTCTGCTACATTATTAGTCTGATACAATGTGCCAACTTGAACCAGGTCGCCATGAGGGGAAGTGTGCCATTTAAACATGGAATAGCAAATATCTCGTGAAACTTGCTGATCAATGTAGTCATCAGTTCTAGTTTGCCCTGTTCCAAAAAACCCTGAGTGTGTTACTATAACCGTTTTTACAATACGGCAATGATAAGCCTCACTCTTGTATTGTACCAAATTTGGTTTATAAAGGGTAAATGTCAAATCGTAGGGTTCATGGACATTTTCGGCATTTGGCAGCGAACAGGGTGGTGGGTCAGGAATTTTGAATTTGGCAATTGTGTGCCCTGTCCTACATATCATAGGCGCTTGACTTGCACATGGCGTGACCACAGTAAACAAACAAAGAACACTGAGTAATAAATGACTGAACGTGCGCCCATTGACATGCCAGCAGTCTGGTGGTTTAGTTGATGGCCTTTTGATCAACTCACCCTGTGGCATTCGTTGATTACCCAACGTCAGCTTGCTTGTAGGGATCTCCCCTCTAGTTTCCTGCGTCTGTGTTGGAGTTGGGGTTCCTAAAGCCACTTGTTTAATTGCTCGACCCTCGACCTTCAGCTCTTTCGCAATTGTCTCCACACAGTCAGCACCTACACTGGAATCTGATAACTGATTCTGTGTAAAAAGAGAAATAGTGTTAGTACATCGTTGCAGGTCACATTCAGCAAAGACCATAACACAGTCAACCTCAGGCTCAGACTCAACCGAAGCAACTTCAACTTCAACAACCTCAAAAGCAGTTGAACAAAATACTGTACAGTTATCTACTTGTTCAGGCTTTTCAGCTTTCTTTGAAGCTGACTGTTCATTAGTGTTACTTGAAGCAAAAGAAGCTGCCGGTGGCTGGTTTGGAAATTGACCATACCACTGCATCCATGGTGGAGGTTGCATCCATGGATACGCCGGCATAGACTGCATATATGAATACTGACTCTGTTGGCTGTCTCTAGCCTGAGGTAAGTCACCATTAAAATCACTCCTACCATTTTGCTGCTTCGGAATAGCCTGAGCCTCAGCATACTGGATGTTGTTGGCACGTTGTTGGTAGCCACCACGGCCACCACCACCGCGCCCACAACCCCCAGTCCTGGTGTTACTCCCACCATTACTATGTCCACTGCCCTCACAGTTATAGGATAAGTGCTTATCTGACCCACACCTATAACAAAGTCGCTTTGCATGTGGATCCCTTTGTCTGAAAAATCTGTTATTTTGTGGTGGAACCCGATTCCCCCCAGAGTTGTCACTGGCAGCAACTATAGCAGGCTCCTCGGCAGTAACTGCCAAGCCGGCCTCTACACTTGTTGCAGCCTGTAACAACTCTGGCAGAGACTTGCCTGCTAAAGCCATAACACTTTCTCTAATCTTTGGCTTTAGCCCCTGCTGAAAGTGTAACAAAACAAAAGGGCTCAGCTCAGAGTCTTCCCCCTGACTGACCAATTTTCTGAATCTCTCGTAATATTTTCTAACTGTCTCATCACTACGTTGCTTAATGGTAGAGACTTCCAATGCTACTTGCTCTGCCCCATGAGAGGCAGTCAAACGCTTTTTCATCATTGCTTTTACTACACTGTATGAGGCATCTGTGCCCATTTCCTTAATTGTCTCACGCAGATATGTGGCAGCCAAATCTTTCACATATACTCCCAGAAGCATCGTATAACTCTCTTTTGGCACATCATTTAAGTTACAACACGTTTCAAATCTCAAACAAAAGGAATCAAAATCTTCGTCCGACGGTTTACCTGTATATGAAAGACCAAATTTAACCCAGTCTCTTTTAGAATTACTAAATGTATTTAAATTTGACTTACCGTCAAAGGAAACCTCGCTCTCTGTCCCTCCACCTTGCTCCTGCGTTCCTAAACGTCTCTCCATTCTCCCAACCGCACGTACCAGCTGTGCCAGCCTGTCCTCCATCCCATCAATTCTGTGACTGGTGGCATCCATGTTGTCCGCCATGTCCTCAAAACGCGCTGCCATCTGGCCCTCCAGTACTCGCAGACCCTCAGCCTGCACTCCATCACCCACCGCAGCGGGGTTGCCATCATCGCCTCTCTGCTGACCATTGACTACAGCCTGGTCCTCCTGACGATCCTCATCGGCCATGCTTTAGCCTCTCTTTAAAACTTCTGATACTTCTGACACCAAAATATGTCAGGGTGTGCTGCGCTCACACTTATGGGTTCGGCGTAACTCTTGTGCAAATATGACTTTAACTTTAAACTTCAAGCAAGATTATATATTTGAGTAAATTACACTGCATATAGCAAGCACGTGTAAAAAGACTAACTCTCTATAGCTGAGAGTGTTTCTTATATATAAAAACATGGACAGCATGATTGACGTCAAAGGATATAAACTTTGCCAAACACAACTTGGTACATGTGACGCATAATAATAGCCAAAATATACAATTTATGTTTTAGACACCAATGGCACAACCAAAGTTCACAGGAAATTATACTATTATGTTGGAGGCAATGTATCAAGAATAAACCTTGAAGATGGAGACAGGATGGAATTGTTGGCTTTAGACATTGTTCGTAGTAATTAATGTCAGCAATGACTGTCGGTATAAATAAACCAGTAAACATTGCATAGCTTGTGTAAATGAGTGTAGTTCTTGGAATGTTACAGCGTTGCTATTTTAACGAGATAATGGTTGTCGTATAAGGCTGACATATTTGGGTCAACTCTGGCGGTCTTCTTCTTTGAGATATTATAATATCTTACACATATGCCAGACCAGGCATGTGAAACATGGCCCGAGGGCAGGACTATGAGTATGTAAAAAAGGAAGTTAGTCTCCAGGTATTTCCATCAAAATTTGTGATTTTTGAAGATAAATAAATTCTAAATGCTCCTTGCATCTGCTTAAGTACATGAAATCTGTAAAAGCGCTCGTGTCCAGCATTCATGCCCAGTCTGATGCAATGCCACTAGTTAGCCACTATGAAGATTGCATATAAAACTATAGATACAACTAAAGTTTGATAGTATGCAACTGTAAAGTTTTATAGTTGCATACTATAACGCTTTAGATATTCTGATCTACTATGAAAGTCGCAAACGAACACAAACCAATGCATCATTTTTGGACTCTTGGTATACCATTCGGTCAGAAGCAAATAGTATCACACATTTTAGAATTTGTTTAATATATTTAGGTGTTCATTTTACACTACCACCAGTAGTCACAGTACTACCTTCATGATCACGCGTCACCTTCCTTAGATGTATTCTCTATGTGGCAGACAAATAAATGCATGAGCACTTTGCTTTTACCAGTTCAGTGAAGAAGCTGCACAAAAAATCTTCAATTCTACTAGTTCACTGAATCAGTTTGAACCGGTTTGAACCGGTCTACTGATCTTACTGAGACCTACTGATTTTTGTCAACAGGTGGTCTTGATAATCAACAATAAAAAAACCAAGTAGTGATCAAGATTAACAAATAAACACATGAATGACATTGTTAAATGTTCTGCTACTCAGGATATCACACCTAATAGTAATGTACTCGTGAATGTAATAAGATGCCATGTTAAAGAAACAGGCAGTAGCAGATAGACTACAGGATAGACTACAGTTAATTGTTTTGCTATTTAACCCTTTCGTGGGCAGTGCGAAGTTTTTGTCGCTTTGCGATACGGCTGCTAATGGGCAGTGCGACGTTTTTGTCGTTTCGGTAACGTATTTTATTATTGCCGTTTCTGGTTAGCTAAATCTCATTTTTTGTTTACTTTTTTTACCAATAGCAAGCTACGATATAGTAGTTTCAGTTAGCCTCAAAAATTGACTTAAAGGTTGAAAAAAAACGATCGTTTTTAGCAGTGATGAATAAATAAACTTTCGAAAAAAATTAGAAAATTGTTCTAAATAATTTATCAACTTTTATTTTTCTTGCTTCGGTTTTAGCTTTTATTTACCGAATTTTTTGAGAGTTTGACTTTAGTTTACCGTCATGGCGACTTCTAAAAGAACCTCCCGAGATTATTCTCATAAAGCAAGTACTAGTACCGATGATATGATAGAATTCGGTATTATTCAGTTATCCATAAATGAAATTGTATGGTGTTTAAATTCTCTTCATATCACAATATTCAACAGCTCGCTGAGCATGCGAGAGAGAGATAGAGAGATAGCCGTTGGCTGTTATTATTATTACATAATATTATTAAGCAGAGCTTAATAATATTACGGTGTGAACCCTATAGCTATTACATTGTGGGACGAATGATTCAATAGAAATATGACTTTAATTACGAAAATATGTTAGAACAGTAATTTACCTTTTTATTAGTGATCGTCCACTGCAGACTGGTCACTCCTTCTTGGACGTACACAGCCTGCCGTGACAAGGCACGGATTTGGATAGTAATGTATAGGGCGATCACCGTCTCGTGGAAGTGGTCTTCACCGGTCGAGAGTTCATCCCAAAAAGAAAGGAGGATAGTTCTAAATCTCCCGGTTAGATGTTGCATCTGAAGACCAACGAGTGCAAGAATTGTGACGGGGGGGGGAGGTTATCAGTACTGCCCCTATTAAGAGAAATAACTCACGCTATACCAATGTGACGTAGGCCAGCTACGCAATATTATTGGTCGTACTAATCGTGCCTAATACACTATAGCGAATGCCAACGTGGACTACAAGATGGCGGATCCAAACCATAATGCAATTTCCTACGAAGTTCCGACTTAGATAATGTGAAGGTCGAATTTACCAGCTATGACGAGACAACTCCTTTTCGGCAAGCAGAAACTGACAAAACGAGATATAACACCAAAATTACTAAGAGATTCAGAGATGACAGTGACTTTTTAGATTTAGTAGCAAGAGATGACAGTGAATCAGGTTTGAATTGTGATTGTAATGACTTTACATCTACAAGTGACAGTGATGAAAAGGCTGGTAGCAGTAATGATGAGGATGTGAGTAGGAGTGATGCCAGTGCCTGGACGAATATAACCAACATAAACAGAGATAAATCTCCTACAATTCAGCAGTTTATAGCAGTGACAGGCCCAGTATTTACTCCAGTAGATGCTCAACCAGTAGAGTATTTTGAAAAGTTTTTTGAGCCTGTCAATCAAGGAAGTACATTTTTGTGGGAGCTCTTTGTTACACGAATAAGTACATGGTGCAAAGACTGTGATGTGGGCCTTTGTAAAAGAGAATGCTTTCGAAAATATCATTCGTAAATAGACAATTATTATGAAAAGCATATATTTTATGTTATACATTTTTATTTATTTATAATATATATATGCCTATGGACATATACATGTATACATATGCACCTTTAAACATAGAGATATGCACATAATAACACACAGAAAAGTGTATGAACCTTTTGGAATTTCTGATTTAGTTTTGAAAATTCGCCCACGAAAGGGTTAAGATATCACACCTAATAGTGATGCACTAGTGAAGGTAATAAGATGATAAGTTTAAGGAGCAGGTAGACCACAAGAATTTAGCGATAGAGAATAAAAGGGGTGATGACATAAAATTTGTTCTGTGTTGCGATGCCATGAAATAAGAATGTTATGGTTTCATATAAAAAACAGTTGATATTTAGTGTATATCCTTAACTTCAGCAAAATATTTTGTATTTTATATTTATTTTAAAGCAGTATGTCAGTGACAGTTACACTATTTTTACAGCTCCTGTCTGTCTTGCCTCCTCCTGCCTTGTCTTAGTGTTAAATAGGTAGGTGTAAAAATGAAGATGTAATTCAGTTGTATGCCAGAGCTTTGTTCATTGTAAATTAGATAGCCTAAAGTACACAAACAGATTTTAACTCAAATTGCAATGCTGTTTTCACTACTTGATGCTCGGACTAATGTTAGTTTGAAAGGAACAAAGCTATTCCATATAGATTTAATAGGTCCTTATTGTGGTACTTTTACATCCAGTTGATTGAACAAACATCTTTGACATTTATATACAAAGTTTGCTCATTTTTTTAAGCAACAAAGTGTATTCTGCAAAATGAAACTAATAACAAATATTTTATATGTCTGCCTACAATAAAGCATAACAACAAAACATTTTTGCTATAAAAGTACATTATTACTTTAATTGTCGTCTATTCGTATTCAGGGGTCAATGTTAAAATAAACAAGAACTTTCCACAAAAACCCAACTCATGACATTCAGATTGATGGACCGACGCTGTAACACCTGTACCGATCGCCTTTGTATTTATGAATAATTGCACGGCTATCTTATTCTCTGTGTTGGCGACACATGTGACGGTCTATGACGATGAACTAAAATGTAATGTAAGTTGTATATATAATAGATATAATGATATAAACTCATCATTTTTATTTCACAAATGCAGCGAGTTTGATTAACATTCAAATCGAAATTGTGAACCCGCTTGATTTGACGCTTTTAGTTATATGGAATTTTTACATTATACGAAGCAAAAATTTTACATAAATTATTTACGTTATCTGGAATTAAGGTTATAAGAGGTATAAGTTATAGGAGCGTCTACTGTATTGAATTTGAACCATATAAACAATAGTGTCTACACTAGTTCTTGCTGTGATTATAACTGAATACCAAAGAATAGTTGTACTTACCACAGTGAATTCTCTCAACCATCATATCTCAGAGCTAGTAGTCAAATAGAGAATATTACTAAAGTGATGGTTAATCACAGCCAAAATGGTTACCTGGTAGACTTCTGACATGTGGGAGCAGGTGACCTCAATTATGTCTATCAACAATATAATAGCAGTGAGAAAGATACCAGTTATGGTGGTTATAATGGAACTGGTGTAACAACCAACAACCATAGGCATATACTGTCATACCTCAACATACAAGCTTACTGGGTTCCAGGAGAAAGCGAGAATGTCAATTCTTTTTTGTGTCAAATCAAATTTTCCTATGGAAAAATACTCTATACAAATTAATTCATTCCAACCCTCGGAAATACCAAATACCAATACCAAACTAAAACCTAAACATAGCAGAAAAACAAGTTTGTAAGTGTTCACAATGACCCTACCTACATTGACTCGACTCAACCTGTAGACCTGGTTGACCCATGTTAACCAATGACCCTGACTCAACTACAGTTCACCACATGTGCTTACCAAATAAAAAGTAACTACATAAATATAATTCTAGTCCTGTATTTAAGGAGGTGTGACAACTCCAAAGTAAACAGTCTATAAACAACTATATATTAATAGAAAGTAGTTTCCTACAAGTTTCCAGTCATCAATAACACAGGTCAAGGACAAATATTAAGTTGAGCTGTTATAGTCATTTAGCCAGTTATCTACATGTACTTGACTACCTCAAATTCAATGGTCAGGGCAACACAATGTTGTTGTGCCATTTGCTGTTGACCAAAGATGTTGAAAGGCTTTATTTAAAATAGCTTAACATTTGTAGCAAAAGCATATATTATTACTAATATAATTATGGGTAGGTCGTGATTCCAACTTACTATTCAGCTAAGTATTGCTAAGGAATTTAGGCCTATTGTTTGCCACTGTCTATTGATAAAAGCAACCAGATATTTTTTGTGTAATCAGGAGAAGTTTCTTCAGAGAACAATTGGTAATATTTCCACTTCCTAAAAATGAGTTGTTGGCGTTTCAACAGCGCATCACATACAAAAGTCAATCTAGACTTGGTTTTAACCAGGGTTGTGACGCAATAGAGCTGCACTCTGTCATTGCAGTACAGTAATTTTGCAGTACATTACCACTTCTAGTGGGTGGTAAACAATTACTGCTACTTCAAATTCACTCCTGCAAATTGCTGACTGCAATCTACTTGTATGAAGCATTACCTACAAACCAGCAATTCACGTGTACTGCAACTGCGCATTCTGTATAAATTGAAACTGCATATGTACTGCAACTGCGCATTGATATGAAGTTGATACGGCGAATCACTTAAAACAGCTGGATTTCTAAGCATCTGTACTGCATCGTATGAAATTGTCAGATGCTGTATTAAACAAGCATATAAACTCATATGCTAACTCCTATATCACTTTAAAATAAAGCTTGAGATATTATCATCATTTGATGATTGATGAGCCTAAGTTCCTGAACTTGACACGGCTAAAAAACTAGTGTTGGAATGGCTATTGAAGGAGTTTGAACAGTACGGAGGCTTTCAATTAAATTAAAACTTTTAAAAGTTTGAAGTTTAAAAGCGCTTATACAGATTAAAAAGTTCTTTGCCCACCCAAGCTCTAGTTTGAGCAACATTTACTTCTTACACTAGTGAATTAGTTGCAGCAGATTCCACTCAATACTTGATTATGTTACAAAGTTTTATGAAAATGTGCTGTGCATGAAAGTACAAAATAATAGATACTCATACATAAAGTATACTGCAACTGCAATGCATTTTACATATAGACATCAGTGAGTACTTATCAATGCGCAGTGTGATTTTATAATGTTAACAATCTCGGTTTTAACCCAAAGTGCAAACGTGGAGAAGTTATTAGCTCCTGTATAAAATCTTGAAAAGTTTAATATCTCATCTCTTTTAAAAGAGATTTGATGGCTGCACAGTGCATACGCCTTATGAAAGTCATCAAATGGTTTCAAGCAGACAAATTTCAAACACGCAGAACATTTTTTTTAGATCACAATTGAACATCATTTAGCAAACTTTGGAGCCATAGAAAAGGTCAAGGACTATTATGAATCAATTCGATTATGGTTACAAAGTGTACTCTCTATATGATAAATTTAAAAACAGGATTATTTTTCTATGAGACAATTTCAAGTCATCCAACTCAAACCCTTTCCACTCTTCTCCAGTGACAAATATGTTCTAGTTACATCATAATATAAAATGTTCATATGAAATGTTGTATATAGATTCTCACCATAACTAAAGTAGATCTCAGCTCTCTGCATCCAACTCAAGCTCTCTTCACTCTCCTCTAGTGTGAATGTAAACTGGCAGTTGTAAAGCTATTACCACACACAACAGACCACCCAGCTATAACAAGCCACTGTATTTGAAGGCTACAGGAAGTAACAATGAGTACACAACTCCAATGTGATCTGCTCGGACTAGCTTATTTATCCACAAATACTGAATGGTTTTATTGCTTGAAGGACAAAGGTGAGTCACTGAACGGATAACAATTCTTCTTTCAGTCTCAGCACATGCTAGACCAGGTAAGTGAAACATATGGCTTGTGAGTCATATGGTCCACATACATGTGAAACATATCTATAGACTATCATATGGCCCGTGGACACGACTCTGAGTTTGCCAAAAACAGTGAGTTATAAGAAAGTGAGAAGAGAGAAAAATTAGCAGTAGGAAGGAAGATAAAATTGTGTAAATTAAATATACAGTCAAACATGGATAACTCGCCCTCGGATATAGCGAACACATAGTTAACTCGACTGGATTTGCTTGGTCCGTTCCCACGCAATGATAAATGGCTCTATATAACTCGAACTCAACACTGTTAAGTCGAACTGTTTTTTGGCCAACGGCTACCTTGCTGACCTGACCTTGTAATGAAAAAAGTATTTTAAAGCAAATGAAATATTCAAAGACTACTGAACCATGACCTGGTGACCATCTGACTCACAGCCCCTCTGATCACCTGAACACTGACATGAATGGCATGGCCATTAATTAGAAATAATGCACCTTTGGTAAGAGCCAATTGCAGTGCACTTAACATATTCAGGAATACACTTGCCCTTTTCTTTTAATTTTGTGCTAACATCAATCAGTTTTTTACAGTACTAATCTGTGTTGGCAACCATCTTTCATCTCATATTAACAGTTACTGGTAGTTAATACTTGTAAAGCTACTGTGTTTCTTAGATGTTTTGATTAGATCTGATTTGAGCCAGTTTTAAGGTGGAGAAATCATCAACTTCTTCTCTTTTCTTTTTAACTCTCTCATTAGGTTCTTATTTGTTTCTCTATTATCCCTTTTTATAATATTCATTCCATTGTTCATCATATTCATTACTTAATCTCTCTGTGTCACTAATCTCTATCTTCATGTCATCATCCACTCACCTTCTTAGCCTTTCTAAATGCTATTAAATGTCACGGGTTCTAATCTACATGGCATATGCTAGGAACCATGGAGCTTTAGCTAAAATACTTCTCTCCACTTGAATTACTGTAAACTCTGGTGATTAAACAAGGATTGCTAACAGAAGTATATATTAACGTTATGTCACAATGCTAGTTCTTACATCTTCATCAAACCATGCGGTTTGGATTAACTTAGCTTAGTTATAATTTATAGGCCTATTATAAAAGTGTTGTTTGCTGGAGTGATTTTATTATTCAAATTTATCAAGTCAGATCTATTTTTGGTGAATTCTTTCAAAAAGTATTTATTTCTTTAAGGGGGCATTGAACTTATTTAGGTACGTGGGGTTTTAGGTGAGTTTCGTTCCGTAATTTGATTTATTATACTCTAAAGGCAAACTGCATACTGGTACAATGAAACAAAACTGGGCATTTTATATACACACAGTTGATGACAAATAGGCTCTTGCTGTGACAACAACAGTAAAAGTTGTAGGTAGATTTTTTATGGCCTTCTGCAGCAGTCGGGCAAACGTAAGTCTTTTGCACTTTTGGAAAAATGGAAATATTGGAAAAATGTTTCGTGCAAAAGTTAGCAGTTTTATTTGGGGTGTCTTTAACATTATGTTTCATTGTGTTATGCTCATGATATTTAGTAGTGACCATATCATGTTTACGGGTGGACTCTCTGCCCTTCCCTCTTACCCTGAATAAACGAAATAAAGAGATTTTCGTTTTTGAGCTTTTAAGAACATTTCCACATATTTGGCACCTATAACACAACAGTAAGACATGGTGAATCGTTTGATACCAAATAACTGTCATATGAATTTTGTAATTATGTAATGTAAATCTTATTGCAGGTTAGCAGTTTTATTTGGGGTGTCTTTAACATTATATTTCATTGTGCTATGCTCATGATATTTGGTAGTGACCATATCATGTGTACGGGTGGACTCTTTGCCCTTTCTGCATTTTACTCTGAATAAATAAGTTAAGGATCTTGGCTATAATTCTAACCCTGTCTGCTCCTCAGAAGCCAAGCTAACAGCATTAGGATAAAGGATTGCACCGCATGGGTGTCGAACTAGGATATTAAGATTCCTCACCGAGCACACTCCCCCTGCACCACTCATCCACCTTGCAGTGATATCCCTTTTCTAGTAGTTGTGCTCATATGCTGAATTATATGATCTCTCACAGTGCACGAGACTACCATCATACTAGTATGGATAAAGTGTGGTCTATTAATGTATTATTTCAAGCAAATTTGTAACATAATCTTTGTCCATAGCAAAACGCTCAGGTTTATATGCTTTGCTGTAATTAGTGTAAATGTACTGCTTCACACAGCCAACTATGACTAAACCACTTACTTAGGTCTCCCAGGATTCACTTCTATTTCTTTAAAAGTTTGTGGCAAACATTGATTGACAGCAATGATTAACTATTACATAATATCCCAAACATTGACAAACAGTCTGTATTTTCAAGTTATGACAACTTCTTAGTGAAACTTGAACATTAGATTGTAAGTACATGTAGTTTAGATAAAAGCATAATTATTATTAATCCTTATATAGTATTGTTATTATTATTACTAGTATGATGGAAGTACCGTGCGCCATGAGACAATCATATGTGA
Organism: Watersipora subatra; assembly: GCF_963576615.1. Lineage (NCBI taxonomy): Eukaryota > Metazoa > Bryozoa > Gymnolaemata > Cheilostomatida > Watersiporidae > Watersipora > Watersipora subatra. The sequence continues at coordinate 53,102,427 of NC_088713.1, forward strand.
TAGTTATGAGCATAATTATGCTCAGATATGGAAAGGTAGTCAAGTGGTGCTGATACTAGCGCTCGGCTGATAATTTGAATATCTAATATTGACTCATGTATGATATAATCTTTATTCCTAACACTCTTAGCATGGCTCCAGACAGACAGACATACACAACTCTTATTATAGTAAATACTGCTAACTAATAACCTGACAGTCTGGTGTGTCGTGAGAGACTGTCATGTGTAATAGCTAGACATGAACAGACAATTATTCTGTAATGTCAGTAGACAGTTGATTGATGCAGCTGTTAGAGTGTAGATCTACATTGCTAAAAGTAGTGAGTTCGCATCATATACAATAATTACAATAATAATAATTATTACATAATTATTACTAATTATTACATCATAATTACATTGTTTAAAGTAGTAAGTTCGAATCATGTACAATGCAATTTTTTTCTGTGTAATAGTTAGACATGTGTAAAATTTTATCAGAAGCAATTTGTTTGAAGTAAAACAAGAGTTTTATTCTCAATGAGAATATATATCGCTATATTATATGCTTATATTTATATAGCCCAGTATGGAGATTTGGTGGAACAGCGGAATGCAACATCGATTGTAATGATAAGGCAAGTGGTCTCTCTCTATCTGCGGAGAGATTAATGATAAGGCAAGTGGTCTCTCTCTATCTACAAAGAAATTAATTTAACCTTTACCTTCGGAACCGTAAACCTATTAACACATATTTTTAAACCTTTTAATTCCTTTCTTTGGTAAATATTAAAATTGTTAAACTAAAGCTTGCATCTGTTAATGTAGAGGTTACTGGAAGGTCTTTATTTATACTTTAAAATATTTTAAAACTCCCACATGTAACTTTGTTATATTAATATATAGTTGAATAGATATATTGTTAATCTATACATTACTATATTAGTATATTAGTATATTGATATATAGGTATATTGATATATACATGTAGGTATATTGATATATCGATATATTGATATATAAGTATATTGATATATAGGTATATTGATATATCAGTATATTGATATATTGATATATAGGTAAAGTTCATGACCTAAATGAGTATCTAATGTTTAGTTTATTCCTCCTCTGGATGGATTGCTGAGTCCCTCCCATAAGTCTAACTAATGTTAAAGAAGTTGTCTCACCTTTGTATTTCCTCTATTCTCTATCTTTGTTTCAGCTCTCTCTATACCGTTATGTAGATATAGTTATCAGCTTGCTTAATAACCTTTTATCTGATATTTCATGATGCAGGTGTATATTATAAGTATAAATATATAAGTATGTCTATTCTGTTTCTATGGCTAGCTTAACTTCTGGTAAATATAGCCCGTGTAACTCTATGTAGATCATTATTGGAATATTGTTACCAGAATATCTCAATGATAAATATAAATATACCTGCCCATAGCAGGATGTCATACAGTAATACTTCAACTTACGAGTGCTCCAACGTACAAGAAACTTGAGATACGAGCCAGCTTTTAAGCGAGTTTTAGCACTAACATACGAGCCATGTTTGAGATACGAGCACGTGAGTCAGTTTCCAAGTATGCCGGAGGTGTTTTTGAGAACAGCATCACTCTGTATTTTTCAACTGCTCAGGTTATACTTTTGTACTGTGTTTTTGTCTGCGATTTTCAGTGCAGAATTATGTGAATTAAAAGTACTCTGCGTTGACCGAAAGTTTGCCAGTAAAATGAAAGACAATGCAAAGAAAAAGCAAATGATAACAGTTGATATTAAACGGAAAATTATTGAAAAATATGCAAAATGTGTATGCGTGATTGAGCTAGCTCAGCAATATGACAGAAATACATCCACTATTATCAAATCAAAGGATTGTATTCAGGGCATTTAGTTCGCAAAAGGATTGGCCACAGTTTCTAAACGGCCCAGCGATCTTCACGACCGCTGGTGGAGAGACTGCTCGGGCATTGGATAAACAATTGGCCGGTGACAGCGTAACTGAAACGATGCTATATGAAAAGGCCTGCACCATCTAGCAAAACTGTTAAAATAGACATTCGGACAAGTTGGCTAGTGGTCGTGCATTAACCTTTTGTGACGACACCTGCGTTCGTCCTAATCGCAACACATTGAAAGGGCGACAAAGGCAAAAGTCTCTAGATAGGATTATCTTAAAACGGCCGGCTAGTCGTGAAGGCGAAACAAAGAAAAAATTAGCTAACCAGCGAGAAACTTCAAAGTAGGAACGCCGAAGAAATTTTAATTACGTTAAGTTAAAAATGAAAGTTTGCTTTTAGGTTTGCTTTTACGTTTGTCTTTTAAGACATTGATAAAATCCAAATTCATCAAAGTCAACTGTTGTAATGAAGGATAACTTATATCTTCCTCTCTGGCAAATGCTAGCGTTAGCTGCTATTGTATGTATTTAATTTTACATTTTAATTAATCACATTTCCTTGCATTATTTTTTATTTGTTGCTTTTTGAAAGCATTTGGTAAATTAAGACAATAACCAACATGTTCGTTCTGTTACAATATCTTGTTTTGAATGTTTTATTTGCATTTTTTAGAGTATGGAAACCAATCAATATATATATTTAATGGTTCTATATACAAATAAATTGCACCAACATGCGAGTAAATTACCATACGAGCTCAGTCTCGGAACGCATTAAGCTCGTAAGTTGAAGTATGACTGTATCATTGTACTTCACTACACACGGTTACATATCTACTCTGGTATTTCAATATACTACCAGTTAGACTAGTGACCCAGTGCAGTTCACGCTGTGCACATCAACTATATCAAGTATTTATAGTAATTATTAGTCTGTTGGTTGGTTGCTAGGCAATGAGTAATTTGTTACTCATCTTGAAATTAATAATACTTATTTTATATACAAATTCACACAATTAAATATTTCTTCTTAATGTATCAATATTCTAAAACCATTTCTTTGCTTTCCTAATAACTGGTATTGCTGAACCTCTTCATAGTTACATCAGACGTCAGCCTGTTATGGTTTCCTTAATAAATAGTATTTTGCTGTTTAAAACACAATAATACTTGTATTTTATCCAACTATGAGATATTTACATGCAGCATTTCAGAGACTGAGTATGCAAATATCATTGTTTCTTCTCTTAAGTATATATAAATGTTAGCTATGTTCCTTTCACATGCTGGTCACATGACGATGAGCTGTAAATGTTCCTAAACGCTGCACTTATGACAGATTCTATAATACTACCAATACAGTCAAACCTCAACTTATGAAGTTGACTCGTTGTAAGATATGAGTTATATATCATATTCACTATTAGTATATGGAGAATATTGTCATAAGAATACACTGTAATTGGTTTAATCGGTTCAGCCTTCTAAAGGTATGTAATAACTACCTTATAAGTACTTTGAATATATAGCATTAAACAATATAAACCATACAGAATTATTATGTTTGAAAATATTACACATTTTTGCATATAAATCAAATAATGGAAATAACAATCAACTAAACGATACGTTTTGGAGAATTATAAGTGAAACATAAGTGTAAAATTGGTACAAAGGTAGAAGTAGAAGTACACATACCATGTATGTTACTCTATCTTGTATTAGGTAACTCTTAAATTTCTTATTATTTATGTGTTTTTTTTATTTATAAAACTCCTGAGTTTTGGTAAACTTGTAAAGTTTTATGTTGAAAATTATTTTGCGTCTTGTGTGCTATTTCTGTGGTTTATAGTAACTGACATGAAAAAACTGGTTGTTGCGGAGTAGTGTTATCGTACTGTTAGTAGCAATAGTAGTGGTAGCATTAGTATTAATAGTAGTAGTAGTAATAGTAGTAGTAATAGTGGTAGTAGCAGTAGTAATAGTAGTGGTAATACTAGTAGTAGTAGTAATAGTAGTAATAGTAGTAATAGTGGTAGTAGTGTTAGCAGCAGTAGTAATAGTAGTGGTAATACTAGTAGTAGTAGCAGCACACTCCTATACTTTTGTACTGCTACGATACTGATTCTTTCATTTTATATTGATGTACTGCTATAATACCAAAACTTTTGGCCGTGCACTTTTGTACTGATGTACCTGGTTGAATACCTGTTTACAAAATAGGTTATACGTTCTGAGGCTAAGGTACAACAAAGTTCGCTTGTCACTCAGTGACACAAATGAAACAGCCTTTGTAAAATTTCTACTGACATGGTTTGACTCTTTTGAAAAGGAAAAAACTATAAACAATTCAATTTTAAAATGGATGCTACACCTTTCTTTTTTGAAGACTTGTCTTCTCCCAACCTTGGAGTATTACTGTTCAAGAATTATCTCATAGCTATAAGACTTGTAGCCCTACACAGGCTTGTGACCTTAGAAATGTTTGACAACACATTATCTAAATTAATTAAAGGCATATCTTCAAAAAAGATCTTATTGCATTCTTTCACTGAGATCATACGTCAGTCTACTCGTGTCTCAAAGCACCATTTTCTATATAAAATAATTAAATACAAACTAAGTCATTACCATGCTCTGAGAAGAAGTACATAAAACAGAATGCATGCATTACAGCAAAAATGTGCTTTTAACAGTTGTAATTTAGTACCAACGCTTACAAAGTAACAAATATATATTTAGTTATTAACATTTGCAACAAAATGTAACATTGCTATGTACACTACTGTAAGTTTTTGTCTTCTAGACAGACTTAGTAGCTAACGTCGATCGCGGGTCAACGACCGGTTGGCAGCTAACGCTTTAAAAACACTAAACTTTTGTGACACAACGCAACAAACGTTGAATTTAAATGGAGTTAGCCAACTAAACACACAGATAAAGCTAAGTTTTAATCTTTTACTTCTCTTACCATAATTTTGTTGTCTTGATTTGCTATTATATGTTTTTAGTTTGGCTCTTTTTGCCTTGCGTTCATTATAGCCTTTAACTAACCTGTTAAAAACTGTGATAAACTGATTTGAGTAGAAAAATTGAGCAATGCTGTTCTCAAAAGTGACTTCTCGCATACTTGGCCTTATATACAGGCAATCGGAAACTGGCTAGTACGCTCGTATCTCAAAGGTGACTTGTATTTCAAAGAAGAAGCTTGTTCAAATAGTGCTTGTATCTCGAGATTCTTGTATGTTTGGGTACATAGGTGTCTATGACTGCAGTAGTTGTCTTCTCATTCCAAGTCACAGCAGGGTGTTTTAACATTTATTATGTTTGTGCTTGTGTCACCTGCAGGTCTTAACAGAAAGTTATTGCATGCCCTTGTTAAACTGTAAAATACCTAGTCATAGGTTACCAGTATGTCTGGTCACCACGGATATTTTCTTTTGACCTAGTTGTAAACAGTTCACTTCAATATTAGCCAACCGTTGCTGTTCATGTTAGATTATTTTGTTTCTCCTTTCAAGTCACTTTTATTTATTATCAACTATTTGTATTTTCTGCGTTGTCTGGTTCTCTGATGTTTCTGTAATATTCAATCAGGTAGTCACAGTTCATGTATAGATTATTAATACAAATTTTTAAAGTGCTTTGATGACAACAATGCATGGGTGTGTTCATTGCGGGGAGTTGTCCTTCTTGCATGCAAAAGTGCATGCATGAGTTACTAAGGTGGTAGATAGTGAAGCATCTGCATCGAAAACAAGTTTAAATTGAGATTGAGGCATTTTAATTTAGTTGAGATTGATGCAATTTAATTGCCAACTGAGCTCAGCGTTAGTTTTAGTGAGCCAGTTTTTTCCTTTTAATAAACTGTAGGTAACGTATTGAGGTCTGGTGGTCTGCTTTCATAACTCTTCACTCGAGATATTTAAAAAAAATTTAATTTTTTGTAGACATCCGATTTTATTATAGTAAATGTTACCAAGGAAAGCCAATAGGCAGTAAATTTCTTATAATTATGTAACTCTGATCTTTTGGTCTTGCAACCATCAAAAATAATGCAATATATCATGGTATTAGTATTACTATATTACTATTAGTAATATATCAAAATAATATATATACGATAAGTAGAGTGATTCATAAAAAATTCAAACTGGACAGATTTCAAAATCTCAACTTTTCGCTGGGAAGATTAACACTCTACGACTTGCACTAATTGACCACCTTCCAGTTTACTGCCAGGTTAGCCTATACATGTATTGTGACTTTGTCAAATATATATAAATAATATCGACTATTACAGGACTCGAACTCACGACATTTTGCTTAGAAGACCAACATTATATGATCCTTGCTAATTGTCCACCTTATGGTTTACTGCTGGTCTAGCCTGTATTGTGACACCTTCAGACTTCACAATACACCCCTATAGCTGTGTATTACATATTACTGTGGTTTTCTGTCATATCATATATTGTGAAGCCAACAAATGATATGCTAAATATGGAGTACAAACCATATTATATAAACATTAGCTTGGTTGTTTGCATGATACTTTTATATAAAAAACAAGTGAAATATTCAGATTCTCATATTAATTCAGATTATAAATTTATAAACTGAAATAAAAATTTACTTTCAAGTTGAAATCGTCATAAAAAGATCATTCTATGGCTCGTTTTATTTACCTACATAAGGTCTTAATTATAGGAACTCAGTCTATCTCATGAAGGGCACAGGTTTACTTGAGCACTAAACTATGCAAAGAACTTTGTGCATAAAAATTACTTTCGAGTCTGAGATAGAGCTGGCACGGGTAGCTCACTCGGTCTTGACTCACCGGGTCAGACTCACCGGGTATTTACAAGAAAGGCATCCTGAGGAACTTAAAAGCGTGTCTAAGAACATTCAATCCAGCAAATTTATTTTATCTTATTTTTAGTTTCTTTCACTAATACCAGAATTTTACGGAAGTGATGGGATTTTTGCTTTCCACTATGCTGAGTTATCTATTTCTATATTTGTAAAGTATTTCTTAACTAATCTCTTGTTGATTATAATGGCAGTTGAATATAAAATCTGTAATAAAAACACTAGCCAAAGTCATGCCATTAATCTATCACCCATTGAATAGCATTGATCCAACAATGTCTAGCCATGAATTGTAGACTGAATCTATAAACCAAGCCACAAAATATATAATAATAATATATAATAATAATGAATGGTGTGATAATGGGTTGTTTTATCTTAGGCTATTGATGTCACAACATTAGGCTGTAATAGAACTATCTCGTAACCTTAAATGAATAAAAAATCATGCGTGCAGACCTGGCCGACTCGATCTTGACCGTCATTGCTGACCCTGAGTCTGGCCCGACCCTGCATTCTTTGGTCTCGTTCCAGCTCTAGTCTGAGAATAGTATAACAGTTGTATATTAAATGTGACAGCTTTGATGACACCACATCCTGTCATGTCTGTCTACACAAGTTTTTACATCCTCTCTAGACTGCCTACTATCGTACTCTACTATATGATGACTGGCTCTTGAATGTGAGAGGACTAGCCATGGAGGTTAGAAAGAGTCAACTTTTCTCTCACAGTGCATGACAACAAACTTGCCGGTCTCTTTGTTGGTTGCTAGGCGCTGAGCTAATAGATAAAAAACGTTACGCAAAGTAGTCTTTACTCTAGACAAAGTTGACACAATAGCAGGATTATGTCAATAAATTGGTCCTAGATATTAATCACTTTCTATTGTCCTCACAGAATAGATAGTCAGAATTGTGAATAGCTTTCTGGGAGCCTGCTATGGATTACTAGTAAAATAACATAGGGATGTCTAGATTATAATAATACCATTAGTGGTGATTTGAGTGCAACAGCTGAAAGGACAATATGCACATTGCAGGTATGTTTGTTCTCTCTTATGTATATGCAGAGGCCTGCTTTGCCCAAGCAGTCACCACTGCTAAACATATGCAAGCACTCTCTGTAGGATTCATAATTTAACCATAATCTACCTTCTCAATACCTATCCTCTGGTAATGTAGCACTCCTGGAAGATATGAATGTACAGTATAGCTATGAACTATTTACTTCCATGATAATACTTTGGTGTATAAAAAAGCAAATCCTTTAAAATATATTCAGGTTCTAAAGCTAAGATACGTGATGGTATTTACTTGAATCACCTGCTTGTTTATACACTAGGTCAATAGGCGACTTGGTTATGTTGGACAATACTCGTTACCAGTGTGTCTGGTTGAGGAAGATGTTTGACCTTGTTGTAACCAGTTCACTTCAATATTAGCCAATCATTGCTGTTTATGTTGAACCTTTTTGTTAAGGTTTACTGATAGCGACAGTTCTAAGGCTATCTGTCATCAGTCGACTATCAGCACTACAGTATCACATCTCCTGGCAGCACTGTTGATATTTAATATTAGAAATGTGGCCAGCTGCAGCAGTAAGACCAGCTCTAAAGCATTGAAGGGTTCACATTGAGTAGGGAATACCATATGTTAATCTATGGTGGTCTAAGAAAGTTGGAATTTTGCCAAGCTATGCAGGTGGCATTATATAGCATGAGTGCAGTTCAATGATGGACAGATGTGTTCATAAAAATCACTGCTATATGAGTAGAGAGGAGAAAATGTATCAAGTATAAATATAAAATTTGTATTTAATTATTAATATTAAACAAGAACTACATGTGATTTCAATAAAACAAAGAGAATGGTATCAGCCCAGAGGCTCATGAAGCTGGTCTCCTGTCTCGTCTGTATCAGTGGGAGTACGCAGATAAATATCTAGTATGTTAAGTCTCTCCATCATGGCAGCCATATCTAAAGGAACAAATATTTATCAGTATCTATTGTAAGCAACAATATCATTCATCTCTATTTATAAAAATTGCACCATCTCACAACCACCTTGTGTAAACCATCCTTCAGACTAAGGGTAGGTTTAAAATAGTTGGTTTGGAGTTGTAAAAACTGCAGTCTAATCTGTTAAGTATAGCAATACAATTTAGACAGAATTCATAGGACCATAAAAACAGATTTGAGCAATTGGCTCCATTGGAGCATTAACCAATAGAATTAACTGCTGACCAGCCAATAGCAGCGATGAAACAATACTCATCATATCCATTCTTTATAAGTTAATAACTAGCAAGAAAAAGTACACATGAAGGTAAATGAATCTGTGTTGTTACTGATGAACAGTAAATATGTAGATATTAAAATTCAAATACTAGTTGAACTGTGAGTAAAAACTTTACCTGCCATCATCTGATTGTTTGCTTCTTGCAGGGCTACAATCTGCTGCTGAGACTCTACTAACTCCTCCCTCTGATTGGCTAATTCTAAAACAATATAAACATGGCTTTTGTACTGCTACCACTATGAGACTTTTCTGTTACACAACTGTTACTTATGGTGCATTTACACTGGCCGTCACCGACTCCGATTAGGTGCCAATACTCCGACTCAGACAGGTACCTCAGACATTTCACGTGTGGGCGCCGACACCGACTCCCCCTTTACATTGCAACGATCAAACGATTTTTGTCGGTACCAACAGCCAATCACAGCGTTTCGCCGTTCTGACCTTCACCCGCCCACGCGAAGACGAGTACACATAAAAATCAACGCGCTTGATGTGGAAAATTATATACTAGTACTACACTACTACTACTGCTCATACTACTATCGCTAGAAACAACTACTGAATGCCAAGCAATGAATGAATGATAAGGCAATGAAAACCCGAGCAAAGAACTGTACGTACAGTTCTTTCGTCAGAGTAATTATAATAAATAAAATGAATAATGAAGAAGATTTAATGGTGAATGTATATTTGTGGTAGTAGTAGTTTGGTGGACGCCGGGCCAACACTTTACACTTTTTGTAATTATTTGTTTGTATATATTTTATATGTCTGTAATTATTTTATTATATGGGTTGTCCTTTTTATTGTTGGCCTTGTTACTCGTTATGCTATCAATTGTCGTCGTTTATGTTGTCATATCAACGCACTAGCGGGCCTAATTATTGGCCATTCAAACATTGTTAGCCAGTGTTCTCACTCGGTCCCGTTAGCCGAAACGGGCAATTTTATTGTATATAAGGGAGCAACGCTCACTTAGTAGACAGAGCAAAAGGCCGTACGCTCCTCGGCTAGTGAATTTCCTTCGCTAATAAAACATTGTATGAAATCACACGCAATTTATTTCTGTATGACATAATCTAGATCGTACCAAGTAAGGGCCAGCATATTCCTTTACAGTAGTACTTGTAGTATAACTAGTAGTAGTCGTACAACTGGCTATTCACTTTTAATTAATTTAAATTAAAGAACTAACTTGATTTTTTGGTACTCTCGCGTTCACAGCGTTGCTAGCCATGCTGGTTCACTATTAAAAAGAGAACGAGGGAAAGTTTAATGACAGTCTTCTAGCCTCTCATTAAACCTAACCCTTTCGTTTCATAAACTTAGCACTGTCATTAAAGCCTAGGCTCATTTAACCAGAGGCTCCTAGCTTCTGATTGGCTGATGAGCGTCCGATTTGTCGGTGCAACCGGGCACTGCTGGGTAGCTCCGACACCGAATTTCAGATCGGTGCCGACACTGATTTTTCTGTTCACACCTACCGACACCGACTCATCAAATTTGTCTGTGCACGACAAAATCGGTGACAAAATCGGCCAGTGTAAACGCACCATTACAGTTAATACTTGTGATTGTACAGCAAAGTTCCTCGGGTATCAACTATCATTTCTCTACAGCAACAGACTAATGATATAATTTACCTGCTGTCTTGCGATTATCCGCTTCCTGTAAGGCTACAATCTGCTGCTTAGACTCTACTAACTTCTCTCCCTGATTGGTCAATGCTTAAACAATAATATAATAATAATATAACAATAATGGCTCATGTATTGAGGATATGTGGAAACATTAATATTCTGTTAACAACTATAGAATCATGGCTCAAGTACAGTGTTACTACATGAGAAGGAGATATAGAGAAACACAAGAGTATAGACTCAGAACTAGTGCAAAGAGTTTATGGTGAGGAGTAAATTAGTTTTGGTATAAATTTACGAATTAACACATTTTTAAAAACTAAAAATAAATAAAGTTTTGTAGAAAGAGTATTTTATGGGCTCAGGTACTGTTGTTCCAGTAACAGCTTAAGAACTGTAAACCCTACCTTTTGATTTTAGTTTGTCAGCTTGGTGCAGGGCAGCGAATTTTTGGTAAGTGACTGCATGGGCTACAACAAAGTAAAGATAAAGATTTCATTATAATAAAAGGATACAGACAAACCATCTTATAAATAGGAAGCCTTCCCCCTTATTTATTATAGCCTCAGCTATATGTGGAAGGAGGCAACTGGTGCTGCGGGTGTTATGTTAATACTATTAGTTAAAACTATTTGAGCAAATGTTAATGCAATTGAATTTAATGTTAAAGAATAGAGAAAGCATAATATTATTATGCTTTATTAATTATCTTGAGGTGTTGACTGATGTTCTAAAAAAAGAATCAAGGAGATTGACCCACTAGAAACTGAGATATAGCCAGCCAAACACAGGTCTACCTAATAAAGAATCAGAGGAAAACCCTTCGAAAATCCCGAAAACTGTGACGTATAAAATCGACTTAATGGTCATGTGCCGGAGTTGCACACCCTTACCACCGTTATGTATAATGATTGTTTCGGCTACGAGATGTGAAACGCTTCTCGCGATAGTAAATAGTTTACATACTAGCTCTGGGTTCTCAGAAAAATCAACCAAACATTGTGTGGTAAAGGCATTTGCCCACAACCCTTTGCCATGATTTTTCAAAGCAGAAGAGCAGATTTTGACTATTGTGCTTCAAACTTTAACTCGATCTCCACGGATTTGCTCCGAAGATCATCTGTTCAACGAACGGCGCGTGTATAGTCTATATGCGATATCCGCGAGTTGCAGTTTGTTAGAATAAGAAATAGGAATGGGACTTTTTGTTCCTTCATCATTTTTCTACTGTGTATCTACTGCAGCATTCTTCTACTGTGTATCTACTGCAGCATTCAGTTGATTTTCATGATTATCGTCACTATTAACAGACTGGAAGTTCACTACAGCCATAATCTTAAAAAGACTAACTTGACCGTGCTGCTCTTGCTATAAGAAAAGAAAACGATAACTTTTGCTTTGATTTTTCTATTGATCTATTATCTTATCTATGATTATTTTTTATGATTTATATAATATTCATAATGCAGATTATACAAAATAATAATATAACTGTGTATAGAACAAATGATGTAACTAATACAATTTGTAGAAAATTCCAAATGATAACCGAGATTGATGATTGATTTAATTGATTCCATTTATTAGCTATAATTAAAAAAATCTGAACAACGCTAAAGATGAGTCTGAATAGGGAAGCTAAGTAGGAGAACAACAAAACTGAGCTGAACTAGCAAGATAGCGAAATGTTGCGAAATAATAGATGCGTGTAATTATTTTATGCTAAAACTAATCTACACGTCAGAGGGACTGGTTCGGAATTCTAGGAGCGATGATTGTTAGGCCCAATTTGATTGTTCTATACTCCCAGGGATTAAACCAATTAAAACGCCGTGATTGTTATAGGAGAGCGCATTAGTTGGCTTAATTGACCAATGGCACACAAGTCGATTTCATACGTCATATATTGATGATTACCAAAACACTTTTGTTTTTTGGTAGACCTGTGTTTGGCTGGCTATATCTCAGCTTCTGGTTGGTCAATCTCCTTGATTCTTTTTTTAAAACATCAGTCAACACCTCAGGATGAATAATAAAGCATAATAATATTATGCTTTCTCTATTCTTTAAGCAAATTGCTAATGCATTCCTACCTAATTCCTAATGAGCCAACCATTCCTATTGCATGTTGTACTCATCTTCTCTAAGTTTCTAATAAAGTGTACAGACTCAGTGAGTAATAATAGACTGAGAACCTGCTTTTAAACTGTTAAAAAATTTGAGTAAAACTATACCATATGTTATGCCTACTCAAACATTGTGATTCTATCTTTAGCAAGAGCAAGAGCTGCTCCATAGGAAAATCTTTACTATAATAAAAGCTGTGTCTGTCTGTAAGAATTACTACAACTATAATTCTAGTAAATAGCTCATGTTTCTATTCAAAACTGTAGTGAGTAATAAGAATATACATGAATCAGGAAAGTTCAGCTAAGTGCTGACTAATAGCTGCCACAAGGTGTTGAGCTGCTAACATCAATTTAATCCTATCAGTTTTGAACAAGGAATTAAAATACTCAGACTATAATAATCCAAGAGAGAGCAGAGGTAATGAGTGATTAGCAAGGGCTGAGTGTTGGCTGAAGAGAAGAGGCTGAACTGACAGCATTTAATACAGAGACAGAGCTGAACGACTTCTACAGCCCACTGCAGTCTCTATGCAAGGAAAATGTAGATGGAATTCCCCAGGGTAAGTTTACAAAGATACCCTGGGGACAAGCAGAGAGTTATGCAATAGAGTAGTACAAGTGAGTAGCTGGTATCACACTGTATAATAATCCTACCTGCTAATACTGGCTGCTTCCAGCTCTTAAGCAGCTCTACTGTCTCTTTCTCTCCCTCAGACTCTGCATACTCCAGAAGAGTTCTACTGTCACAGTTCTTAATACTGAGGAGATCAGAGACGTTATCAGGAGGGATGGAGGTCAGCATAGACTGTAGAGCTGCCGTGTGTCCACTGTAGGTTGCCAAGTGCAGTGCTGTGTCTAGGTACTCAGTCTGTATGTTGAGCAGGGAGACTCGTTGCTCTACTGACAGGCTGATCAGTAGAGTTTCTACTATCTCTGTATATCCTCTCACCGCAGCCCATGTTAGAGCTGTCCAACCCCCTACATCCTTCTCAGCTATCAGCTCATACTTCTTACCAGAGGATGCAGTATGAAGTATAAGCTCTACTAACTCTCTATCTCCCTTCAATACAGCCCTGTGCAGAGCTGTACGCCCACCCTTATCCTTCTCAAACAGCAACTCATCTGCTATTCCTCTCAATGGAGTGAGTAACATATGAGCTACCACATGATGGTCACGGAAGATTGCCAATAGCAGAGCTGTATACGACTTACTATCTCTGATTGTTGTTATAAGCTGAAGTAGCTGATCAGGAGGGGTGGTTGTTAGAGCAGCCCTAAGAGAGGTAATGTCAGGTGCTCCGCTAGCTCTAATGTATTCACTAATCCATTGCTCCATTGTATCCTGTAAAATACTCCACACAGTAAAATATGATAGAGAAAAATGAAGACAAATTGTGACACAACTGCTGACTCTGGGTGAGCTGATGACTTATAAAGCTGCCAACCATAACAGAGTTGCTGCAGGTGAACCCTGGATATTCACAGAGTATAAAAAGGAGACTAGGAATGTGATACTCAGAGCTGGGAAATCAAGCATAAACACTCCTGCTATTTGCTCTCCAATGTATTAAACTAATGGAAATAAACTCAGTAAAATTTTAACAATGACAAAGCAGTAGACAGCAATAAGATTCATAGTCTCCTACTTTAAACACTAATTTCCTATAAAGCTGGTGACTAAATGCAATCAGTGACCTGCAGCTAATTCTGATCAGAAGGCAGATGAGAGAAGCTGCTAAAAACTCCAGTTTCAGATCTCCTCATTCTATTCATAAGAGGCATATGACATATTTACAGTAGGAAATGTTTGCAGGTACAAAAATGACTGAGGAATGAAACCAGAGACTCCTGACCTTTACTTAACATCACTACATGACAGACTCTATGAGTCTCCTCAGGGTAGAGAGTGATAGTATCAGGATGTCAGAGTTATATTATAATCACACTGACTCAGTGTCTCTCCTCATCTACTCTATTATTCCCAGTAAGTATAATATCAACAGATGCTAATATAAGAGATAAGTTATTCTTACCTGTAGGTGCTCTGTAGGTGAAATGCTTGCTGGACACTCCATGTGTTCTATAGCTTGAAAATGTCTCCGCCCCTTATTCAACAATCTGCCTCTTGATTGGCTGAAGCAAATACAACTTGTCCAATTACAGAATAGTTCGCAGGCCAGTAATGACAATGGACAGTTAACATTGTAATAATATTGAATAATGTACATAAGAAACAATACTTAAAGGTTGACTTGCAACAAAATTCACATTACAGTTATTTGGTATCAAAAGGTTCGCCATGTCTTACTCTGTTGTGTGGTAGGTGCCAAATATGTGGAAATGTGATTAAAAGCTCTTAAAAGCTCAAAAACAAAAAGCCGCCGTAGATTGGAATCTCTTGATTTCGATGACGTATCCGCGCTATTTGGTTATTGTCTTGTCACGTGATGTTCTCGCGTGAATTGAAAGGCCAATAAAAAGCTCAATATAAAACTTATCGTAGCGATAGTTTATGAGAAACACTTCGGGCTTTACGTAAGACCCCGTATCAAATATAGATGCTCGCTACTTTACAGTTTCTGGTTGGGCATTCCGTCCAACGATTCAACGTACGTGTACATGTCTCAGTTGCGATCATAAAAAATGTCAAATTCTGAATAGTTAAGACCCTGGCGTTTCGAGCCTAACGCTCTATCTGAAGAACTCTGAAGAACTGATTCTCAACAGAATCAAACCTCACAGCAAGTAAGCACCGCCACAAGCCAGCTCTTATGTGCCAAGCTAGCTAGTAGTAATAGTTTTAGCTTGAGAGTGATAGAACGAATATTGTTATTATATATATGATTTTAGTAATGATAATTATCGTTTCATATTGCGAAAAAATAATTACAGATTTTTCTCGAATGACAACATTAATAATTTTAATCTAGTGCTGCACTGATATACTGTTGGATAACATCGACCCGATGTATTAGCTATGGTTGCATAGACATATCTGTTCATTTCTTTAGGAGCTAATACCACTGGCTACAGAGTGGTGTGTCTGCAAGCGCTGACAAGACATGCCATCTCTTCCTGAATGTTTGCGCTGCCATGATGCTGAGTTTGTGCATCGTCTCCATGACCGCGGGGAACATGAATGCCTGTGTATGCATCCTGGTGTGGACGAACTCGTAGTGCCTGCACCCCTTGAGTTGGGGTGGAATAATTACCTGTGATATCATAGTGAGTTGGATTTTCATTTAATGCCAACAACACCAAAGCTATGCTAATGTGTCATGAATTATCTACAATTCTTGTGTTAAACATTTAATGCATCGGTTGAACACACATATTCTGAACTCGTGGAACACAGGGAGAACTGTTATATTTGGCTTGTACACTTACTACAGTAGGGAGTGTATTAATTTTATGATTTTATTACATAAAGATCGAGATTATTTTGATGATCAGCAATTATTGTTTTTCAATAATTGTTTGGTAGATAATCTATTCCAATTTGGAGAGCCATCGCCAAATGCTCGGAAAATGTTGTGTGCATACCGCAATCTTGTGTTTTGGTTTATGCCGCAAATCTTGTTTGCAAGTCTGCAAACACTTCTTCATCATCCGTTGGTGGGAAAAGAGCCCGAATCTTAGACACCAAGCAGGCAGGTAGAGGCCGTCGCTCACGGCGACGAATTTGCGGCATAAGCCAAAACACAAGCTTGCGGTATGCACACAACCTTTGTAACAATATCCGTTGTAATGGACCTCACTCTCAGGCCGTGGGAAATTAGATCGGACTGGCATCGCTTGAAACCTTCCAGCTCCATGGTGTTAGAGCTGGTGGTCTCTGTTGACTGCAAAGTAAAGAAAGTTACGACCAACAATCATTTTCACATTATTTGAATGAATTATTTAGCTAGATCAGCAACTTCATGTTTATGTATTGATAACTACTAAAACATTTGGGTTTTTGTCAGGCTGTGAAGTAAAAACTGTCAAAGTTTTACCTTTACAAGATGGCTGCTGACTAGTAAACCACAGCTCTGATCCATCATAGTGTAGGCCCTGTATAGTGCGCAGTGCCCCGGACTATCGCATCTACCGTCACCTGCCAAATCAAGCTCCCAATCGATTGCTGCCATCAATCCCTCGTTATGCAGGGTGTACTGCTCAGCAATACACTGTAAAATATTGTAAAACTTCATTATACAAGATTAATTTGTATCATTATCATTAGTCTAAGAATGTAGAATCCTCTTCCCCCTTTTTGTGCTATATTATGATGAAGAATCAGAATTTTAAATTATAATATATTTCGCTTGAAGGATGACATATTTTAATTTCAAGAAAAAAATTGTTTCTAAATGTCGTTATTCAATTAGTGTGCCAAGCTTTTACTCACATTTTTCAAATTTATGAGTAAATATTAACACTTACACCATGTAAGTATTCTCTTTGTTGGTAGAGGCAAACGCTGTGGCTTGGTATCGCGATGTTCAGGAGTGACAGAAAACGGATGTTCTGCGTAAAGCATCCGCCAGAAAAGAGTGATGCAGCTGCCAGCAGGGGGTTGATGACGTGAGCTCTGTTCACCCTGGCAGTTGTTTCCCAAGTGTACGATCGGTGACAGGAGGCACGTGTAACCTTGAACTCTACCCATCCGCCTTCTCGCACCATCGTGAATGAGCAGGGGAGGGCGCAGGCGTGACAGTGAAATAGTCGCTGGGGTGCTGTCACACTTACAATTATTTTTTCCTCTTTGAAGGAGGATTCGGGTCTGAAATCACAACACAATAGTTGACTTGCAATAAGATTTGTACAACATCATTTCCTGTTATTATATCATATTTGCTTGATCAGAAAAAGAATAAATATATAGCCATGCAATCATGACACAGATTTTACAAAACCTTATCAGAATCCATGATATTGTAAACATAAAAATGTGAGTAATAACTCTATGGATATTCTTTATATTTTGTCAAGTTTGGTTTAGTTCAGCTCTATCTTACATGTAATTGGAGAGCGTTTGACGCTGGCCAACATAGCGCTGGCCAACATAGCGCTCAAACTCTTCCCAGTCTTCAGTGGTTGGCACAAATGCTTCATCTAATACTAATAATAATCATCTAGTAATATTAATATGCTATTAACGATGATACCAGAAAATGACAATAACTATTTTATATAACATATCTATAAGTGAGTGGGGTTAAGAAATTTGGCGAAATTAATCTTGAAACAACATTATTTTATCAATTATATATTAATACATTACGCTTTACAGATAGATATGCAGTATGAATTAGTTTTGTCATTATAATAAGAATAATACACGTAATTAAAAAGATAAAATACTAATAATATCATATTACAATTAAATGACATTAATATCGTTATATTAAATATAGATTAGTACAGTACTATTAGGAGAATACTAGAAAATAACCCGAGTTACAACTACTAATACAGGTAGTTCATAAAATAAATTACTCACGTGCTTTGGTGATATGTGGAGTATGCAAACAGGTTAGAAAACATGTCGTCTTTGAACTGGCGAAATCAAAGGTAAGAGTAAGCAGGCGAATAAATAGTTTGTCACATCCAGCTTCACCCAGTTGCTCCACGCCCGGTGAAGGTCTGATCTTTTCTCAGCTCTTGGCCAAAAAAACGGTGCTTCTCAGCTTGGCAGCTGCAAAAACACTATGTGGCGCGTTAGACATTATGACGAATTGAAATTAACAAGTTTAATATGAGAAAGCGTGTTTGCTATTTGCGATAGATCAAACTTGAACTGAAACTAACATTATCTGATCATGTCACTTACAATTCCCGCCATATGGCGCGAACAATTTCTACAGCATTTTTCAACCATCATAGCGGGCCAAAAGGCTCATCATTTTTATCAGAGGATGATATGCAATTGTTCAAGCTAAATTTAAAATATTAAACATATTTTTATGCTATGTTTTGAGATATCAGTGCTCAAAGTTGCAGCATTACGATGCCGATACAATAGATGCGTAAGAACAATAGATATGGTTTTTATCGCAAGCGTGAAGTATATTTGTGAAAATAGTTCGACGAATAAGGATGCATGAAAGTGTAAACATAAACTATCTCGCACACATTTTAGCCGTTTTAGCACACATACGTCACATTTTAGCTGTTTTGGAAAACGAATCCAAACAAGGGCGGTCTCGTGTGGCTGCGATTTTCTGTTCGTTTTTGAGCTTTTACGAGCTTTTAATCACATTCCCACATATTTGGCACCTACAACACAATAGAGTAAGACATGGCGAATCTTTTGATACCAAATAACTGTAATGTGATTTTTGTTGCAAGTCAACATTTAAGTTCTACAATTGCCAACGGCTGCACTCATTCACTAAGAGTAGATTGTATTTCAAGCAGTGAATTGTTTTAAGGTGTTCTTATTTAAATAGCCTATAAAGTTTTATTCAATTTATTGGAATATGCATGGCTTAAAGAACACTGTTCAAGAGTGCAAAATTTTGAGCACGTGTGACTGTTAACTGCAAGAAGTTCAGCTGTAGACCTGATACCAATAATATTAATTGTTTATCAATCAGTTAATATTTGTTAAATGTTTCTTTTTTGCTGTATAGATACTGTGATGCTGTAATTAATGCCATTGACCAAGCAAGCTTAATTGCTTACAGCAAACTCTAATACATAATGGATTTCTATGTCTGTTTTCAATTTGCATTTATTTAGTTTTGACCCTGGGAGGTAACCATCTGAGTTTACATCAATAGGTTGATTATATAGCAACATGTTTCATTGACTTTTACAATGCACCTAACCAGAGTGATAATTCAAGATTTGTAACTGAACTATCATAAGGGAAGACTATGCCGAGATACGCTATGGAGATACGCTACGTTTCCATGGTGTAGTTGGTATGCATATATGGTAATCACGCACCTAATAACTCATAAGGTTACAATAGTTTCTGTGATGATGAGAAAACAAGGTGGTCTTTTAAAAAGCAATAGTAGAAACTTCTAAACGGTGCATATGTGTGCCTCATATTATTTACAAACCATAGCCTAAGTTCTTTGTCATACTTTAGTGTTAGTAGAATAGGGTAGCCAACCACCCGCTGTATAGCAAGTGTGTTAGGAGAAAGCTGCAAATATTTTCGTTTATTATCCTTTTTGGAATTTCTTTCATTGTCAACACCAATCCATAAACATGTTCATTGAGAATACATGCTTACAGTCAAAACTCTTCTTCTTGAAAATTAAAAATGATTACTGGCATTAAAGAATGGTTACTGGTGTTTTGCTGGTGCTGGAAAGGCCTATATTTATTCTAGATACTAGAAATATAAGGTATATATATAAAAGAGTGATAAAAACATAATACATTGAAAAAATATGATCCTAGACAGATGTTTTATAAGCAACTACGTTCTTGATGACAGTTTGTGTTGCAACAGTGTCTTCTAGTGCAGTCTGTTAAATTTCTAATTGTAATTTCCTTCAAAATATTGGACTGTTTTAAATTTTCTTTTACTTATTTTAGGTGTTAGATGTCGGCATAAAACTGGCGATTTCCAAGTCGAAATCAACAATCAAGGTATGTCTTTCTGAGGTTGTGATCTAAAGTTGATGTGACGTGATGCTGTCCAAATACCTCTACTTCATTTAATCAGCAGTAAAAGTTCATCATGGGATTAATTTTATCATAATTTTTGTTACATCAACAAAATATATATTTTATAAACTTATTATGCAACGCTTAACGCAGTAAAAAAGATCTTGCCATATTGTATTATTCGTTAACTTTTTTATGTGTATCAAATGTTTATTTTCAGTTTTATGCTCTACTAATCTATGATAGTCTCACTAACGCTTTAGACCAGCCAGCTGACATTGTTATAGTTCCAAGACATGATTCTGAGCAAAGTCACTACTCCATAATGCTTAGCATTCTTATGCTGCACTTTTATACTAAAAGACTATGTCAAGATATTAATTTTGAGAACAATTAGTGTTGCATGGCTGTGCATAGTTATTATAATTGTTTTAAAAATTTAAAACAGGACATCTTTTATATAGCGTGTAACAGCTGGCATAGCTGGCACTATGCACTAGCTCTATTCAAGAGTATACTAAAAACCATTTGCAACAACAGCCTACTACAACTAGTCAGTACAACTAGCATTAGCAGTTTTGTAGTTCCGTAGAAACGACCTTGTCAACGTGCAGGTATATTGTTAGCGCCAAAATTTATTTTTGTGTACATTCCGCAACCGAGTTAGGAATTGCGGCTAGAAACTCACAAATCGTTATCTTTTTTAGATCTGACCGCAAAGTTGCGTCTTGTCACTGCCTATTTCCGCCTTATTTAAATAACCCCGGACACCGGTTTGCTCGCTTTTACATTTGTTACCCACAAGGAAAAGTTGCAATGATAATATTAGTTGATTACTTAAACGAACATTATTAATTGCTAAATTTTAACTAATTAGAAAATGCTGTATCAAGCAGGTGTGTAAACTAATTACATCAATACTTTAACTTATAGGCCAACGGCTGCATTCATTCACTAAGAGTAGATTGTATTTCAAGCAGTGAATTGTTCTAGGGTGTTCTGATTTAAATAGCCTATAAAATTTTATTCAATTTATTGGAATATGCATGACTTAAATAACACTGTTCAAGAGTGCAAAATTTTGTGCATGTGTGACTGTTGATTGCAAGAAGTTCAGCTGTAGGCCTGATACCAATAATATTAATTGTTTATCAATCAGTTAATATATGTTCAATGTTTTCTTTTTTGCTGTATAGATACTGTGATGCTGTAATTAATGCCATTGACCAAGCAAGCCTAATTGCTTACAGCAAACTCCAATACATAATGGATTTCTACGTCTGTTTTCAATTTGCATTTATTTAGTTTTGACCCAGGGGAAGTAACCATCTGAGTTTACATCAATAGGTTGATTATATAACAACATGTTTCATTGACTTTCACAATGCACCTCACCAGAGCGATATATCAAGATTTGTAACTGAACTATCATAACGGAAGACTACGCCGAGATACGCTACGGTAATTTTAGATTTCCTTGGTGTAGTTGGTATGCATATATGGTAATCACCCACTTAATAACTCATAAGGTTACAATAGTTTTTGTGATGATGAGGAAACAAGGTGGTCTTTTAAAAAGCAATAGTAGAAGCTTCTAAACGGTGCATATGTGTGCCTCATATTATTTACAACCCATAGCCTAAGGTCTTTGTCATAATTTAGTGTTAGTAGATTAGGGTAGCCAACCACCCGCTGTATAGCAAGTGCGCTAGGAGAAAGCTGCAAATATTTTCATTAGGTTGATTCGCCAGTTGTCCTTTATTATCCTTGTTGGAATTTTGTTCATTGTCAACAAAAGTCCATAAACATGTTCATTGAGAACAATTGTCCTTAAATATGAACTTACACAATACTTTAGTAGATTTCATCTGAAGTTATCAGAATTTTTAAATATGAATATAAATGTTATATTTTATAAATATTTTTAAATCTTTAAATATGAACTTACACAATATTCTAGTAGATTGCATCATAAAGTAACAGCATTTTGCTAGTTTTATATTCACAAACGCAAGTAGTGATATCATTTTGCATGTATTTTTTTTTGAGGATTTTAATCGCAATCTAGTTTTGTCTATGTTAATTTTGAAACACCTGGTAGTCAGATAACTTCAAAGTTAGGAAACAATCTCAATCGATATAGAATTACCGATACTTTCTGATAGAATATAATAAGATTTTGTGAAAGTTCATCTTGAAAGCATGCAAAAGTAGGTTTTTGAGTTTTTAATCAGACAGACAGCACATATTTACCATAAATTATATGGTCAATTGATATTGGCATAGTTTTTTTCACTTTCAACAAAATGGGTGGGTCTTTTTTTATAATGCTTTTTCACACGAGAAATTGTTATCATCGCGGAACATAATTCTTATTATACTAGAGTGGTAAAGTGGTGTACGTTATTTTTCCAATGACGGTAAATACCACTCAGAGAAACATGGTTTTTATGAACATTTCTATGGATAAAAGATGGTTGTGTTGAAGTACTAAACTAACTGTCGATGATTTGATCATTTTGCTGCACAACTGTTTTGAAGTGCTTCTTTTTGTTCAGTTTTGGAGTGAAGTGCCCACTGATCATTAGTGTGACTCGCTTTATGATTACAATTATAGAGTTATTAAAATTATGACTTAACATAATCACAATTGTTCTAGAAGATTCTATAGTGCAGTATTTTGAGTCATTTTCACATTTAATTGTTACTTTATTCATAGCACCATAAGCAAAGGTAAAGTTAATCATACAAAAGCTACAGACTCGAGTCATTCAGAGCATTTCAGAGTTCCTCATAATCATAGGGCGGACCAACCACCCAACCAACCTGACATCACTCAAAGAGTCATGGCTAAGGATTGCTGACCTTGCTGGTAGGCACATATCAGACTGTCTCTATTATTTTAATTAATCGCATAATTAATTAGCTAGTGTTTTTGTGCCTGTTTAAGGGTTGTCTGCACTTGTTACCATTAGCCAACCATATGACGTGTTGTATTTACTCTCAAGGCATGCATATTGTAAGAAACTGTTAGATTATGTTGGATTATGTGATATTGAGAAAAAACAATTGTTTAGCTCATTTCTTTGTGTTGATACAATTGAAATTTTCACCATTACAGATCTGAAAGAAAATACTTAATAATCAGGTTTGTTCATAGTACTGCAGCTTCATGATAATGGAGGGCTCGTAGCACACAATATTTTATAATTTTAATAAATAGATGCAGCATAACTCTAGTTCGAGCTAAATTTAAAGATGTCATTTTTGACTAGCCCTTACATAATTAGACACTAAGGCTATCCTATCCCTATTATGTGTTTTAAAGGGTCTGAAGATATAGGTTCTGCAATTTGAAATTGTAAATTCTCTTATTAGATTTTTATAACATTTACGCGTGTGTCATTGAATAATAATATATATTTTCAGGTATAACTTCTGCTCTAACTAAACGAGTTGCCATAGCAATGAAATTATCTCATCAGTCTTATTTTACTAAATAATGTGTAAATAAAAACTTGGTCTGTCAATAGAGATCATTTGCTAATAACGAACAATGTTTAGTGAGAGTGCCTTTATATATCTTATGTATTGGGTGCTCTTGATTTCTCTATACATCAGAAGTATTTGTATACAATCTGGTTTCCAGTTGTGAATGTCTAACAATTAAAAATAATTTGTGAATAAAATAAAATAATTTCGCATTTACATTTAGGTGCAAAAACTTGCAATTTCCACTATATTAAATAATGTGTAAGTCTGTGTGTCTGAATTCAAAGGTCTGTGTCTCTGTGTGTGTCTGAGGTCAGAGTTAGAGGTCAGGGTAAATGATTGCTTCTCACGGGACTCGATCTCGTAACATTCAGTTTGTTATACCGACACTAACACCTGCACTGATCAACCTCCTTTTCGGTGCTTCAGATTAATTGTGCAGATACATATTCTCTGTGTTTTATGACAGAAAAAGTAAGTGGAGATAATATCGATGAAGTTTGATATATGATGATTTATATTTCTACCTGATGATCTCCCATGGCACACTGGACTTCTCTGGAGTTACAGGTTTGGAAGAGACAGTAAATAAAAAATATTAAATATGAAATATATTAGTAATTTGAACATTGAGGAATTTGAAGGCATTTTATGAAGGAAGTTATGTTTACTTGCCTTTCGTCAGATATAAATTATTTTATTATTACATTTACGGGTGCTAGTAAATATTGATTTGAGGCGTTAAGTTAAGAAACCTAGCCTGAGATCTTGGTCACTATTTATGACTTGTAGGCTACTATGTATATCAGGTGTGTTAGGGGAGGGTTAAACAGTTTTCACTGTATCCATGTACTGGTCATTGCCTAATCTGTATAGTAATTATCATGGTGTTTAC